>NC_052337.1:1223961-1246461 GCF_016432855.1 Salvelinus namaycush | reverse complement strand
GTGGCGACTAGAAAGCCGGTGACGTCGACCGCCGAACGCCGCCCGAACAAGGAGAGGGGCCAACTTCGGCCGAAGTCATGACAACCTTATGGAACCAGGTCAAAAGTTTTTATTAAACCAAGTCTTCACCTCATGGACCCTGGTCAAAAGTTTTTACACGCTTTTTTAATAGAAAAACAACAAAATGTTATTTTCTGTGTACACAACAATGCTTAATTAAACCATTAGATTAAATAGCAATCGTTATCAAATCATCTTGGTGACTTCACAGCTATAGCTAGCTAGCAGTCTCAGCTACATACAAATCCCCCCAGATACAGTCATGTCTCAGTCAGGTCATGAGATTTGTAAATGAAAGAGGAATATGATAATATGAATCGAAAGGAGTATCCTATCTCCCCATTTAGAGTTTCTGGTGCAGTTAGTCGAGGTAATTGAGGTACCCCGACTAACCGGTGTCCCCGCACATTAACTCTGTACTAATTGAGGTAATATTACCTCGACTAACCGGTGTCCCCGCACATTAACAATGTACTAATTGAGGTCATATTACCTTGACTAACCGGTGTCCCCGCACATTGACTCTGTACCGGTACCCCCTGTATATAGCCTCACTACTGTTATTTACTGCTGCTCTTATTGAGGTAATATCTCTGGAAATTATCAGAATTCATGCAAACATTCGTTTTGAAAACATAGCTTGTCCCAAAAAAGTGGTTTCTTGGCACAACTTACCCCGGGTGTGGGGGTAAATTGAGCTGCGGGACAGGGTAAGTTAAGCCACCTACACATTTCTGTACTGAATGAAATACACTATATATACAAAAGTATGTGGACAACCCTTCAAATTAGTGGTTTTGGCTATTTCAGCCACACCCGTTGCTGACAGGTGTATAAAATCGAGCACACATCCATGCAATCTCCATAGACAAACATTGGCAGTAGAATAGCCTTACTGAAGAGCTCAGTGACTTTCAACGTGGCACCGTCATAGGATGCCACCTTTCCAACAAGTCAGTGTGTAACATTTCTGCCCTACTATAGACCTGGCCCGGTCAACTGTATGTGCTGTTATTGTGAAGTGGAAACATCTAGGAGCAACAACGGTTCAGCCGTGAAGTGGTAAGCCACACAAGCTCACAGAACGGGACTGCCGAGTGCTGAAGCGCGTAAAAATCGTCTGTCCTCGGTTGCAACACTCACTACCGAGTTCCAAACTGCCTCTGGAAACAACGTCAGCACAAGAACTGTTCGTCAGGAGCTTCATGAAATGGGTTTCCATGGCCGACCAGCCTCACACAAGCCTAAGATCACCATGTGCGTCGGCTGGAGTGGTGTTAAGCTCTGAACTCTGGAGCAGTGGAAACGTGTTCTCTGGAGTGATGAATCACGCTTCACCATCTGACAGTCCGATGGACAAATCTGGGTTTGGTGGATGCCAGGAGAACGCTACATTCCCGAATGCTTAGTGCCAACTGTAAAGTTTGGTGGAGGAGGAATAATGGTCTGGGGCTGTTTTTCATCGTTCGGGCCCCTTAGTTCCAGTGAAGGGAAATCTTAACACTACAGCATACAATGACATTCTAGATGATTCTGTGCTTCCAACTTTGTGGCAACAGTTTGGGGAAGGCCCTTTCCTGTTTCAGTATGACAATGCCCCGGTGCACAAAGCGAGGTCCATACAGAAATGGTTTGTCAAGATCGGTGTGGAAGAACTTGACTGCACAGAGCCCTGAACTCAACCCCATCAAACATCATTGGGATGAATTGGAACGCTAACTGCGAGCCAGGCCTAATCGCCCAACATCAGTGCCCCATCTCACTAATACTCTTGTGGCTGAATGGAAGCAAGTACCTCAGCAATGTTCCAATATCCAGTGAAAAGCCTTCTCAGAAGAGTGGAGGCTGTTATAGCAGCAAAGGGGGGACCAACTCCATATTAATACCCATGATGTTGGACGAGCAGGTGTCCACATACTTTTGATCAAGTAGTCTATATCCACTATCTTTTTAAAACCATGTCTATCTTTAGGGAGGATGTTAGAGAACTGGCAGTGTGTTGCCAGGACAACAACCTTCCCCTTAATGTGAGCAAGACAAAGGAGCTGATGGTGGACTACAGGAAAAGGAGGACCGAACAGACCCCTATTAACAACTACAGGAAAAGGCGGGCCGAACAGACCCCTATTAACAACTACAGGAAAAGGCGGGCCGAACAGGCCCCTATTGACAACTACAGGAAAAGGCGGGCCGAACAGGCCCCTATTAACAACTACAGGAAAAGGCGGGCCGAACAGGCCCCTATTAACAACTACAGGAAAAGGCGGGCCGAACAGGCTCCTATTAACAACTACAGGAAAAGGCGGGCCGAACAGGCCCCTATTGACAACTACAGGAAAAGGCGGGCCGAACAGACCCCTATTAACAACTACAGGAAAAGGCAGGCCGAACAGGCCCCTATTAACAACTACAGGAAAAGGCGGGCCGAACAGGCCCCTATTGACAACTACAGGAAAAGGCGGGCCGAACAGACCCCTATTAACAACTACAGGAAAAGGCGGGCCGAACAGGCCCCTATTAACAACTACAGGAAAAGGCGGGCCGAACAGGCCCCTATTGACAACTACAGGAAAAGGCGGGCCGAACAGGCCCCTATTGACAACTACAGGAAAAGGCGAACCGAACAGGCCCCTATTGACAACTACAGGAAAAGGCGGGCCGAACAGGCCCCTATTGACAACTACAGGAAAAGGCGGGCCGAACAGACCCCTATTAACAACTACAGGAAAAGGCGGGCCGAACAGGCCCCTATTGACAACTACAGGAAAAGGCGGGCCGAACAGGCCCCTATTGACAACTACAGGAAAAGGCGGGCCGAACAGGCCCCTATTGACAACTACAGGAAAAGGCGAACCGAACAGGCCCCTATTGACAACTACAGGAAAAGGCGGGCCGAACAGGCCCCTATTGACAACTACAGGAAAAGGCGGGCCGAACAGGCTCCTATTAACAACTACAGGAAAAGGCGAACCGAACAGACCCCTATTGACAACTACAGGAAAAGGCGAACCGAACAGGGCCCTATTAACAACTACAGGAAAAGGCGAACCGAACAGGGCCCTATTAACAACTACAGGAAAAGGCGGGCCGAACAGGCCCCTATTAACAACTACAGGAAAAGGCGGGCCGAACAGGCCCCTATTAACAACTACAGGAAAAGGCGGGCCGAACAGGCCCCTATTGACAACTACAGGAAAAGGCGGGCCGAACAGGCACCTATTGACAACTACAGGAAAAGGCGAACCGAACAGGCCCCTATTGACAACTACAGGAAAAGGCGGGCCGAACAGGCCCCTATTGACAACTACAGGAAAAGGCGAACCGAACAGGCCCCTATTGACAACTACAGGAAAAGGAGGACCGAACAGGCCCCTATTAACAACTACAGGAAAAGGAGGACCGAACAGGCCCCTATTAACAACTACAGGAAAAGGAGGACCGAACAGGGCCCTATTAACAACTACAGGAAAAGGCGAACCGAACAGACCCCTATTGACAACTACAGGAAAAGGAGGACCGAACAGACCCCTATTGACAACTACAGGAAAAGGAGGACCGAACAGGGCCCTATTAACAACGACGGGGCTTTAGTGGAGCGGTCGAGAGTTTCAAGTTCCTTGGTGTCCACATCACCAACGAACTATCATGGTCCAAACACACCAAGATAGTTGTGAAGAGGGCACGACAAAAACATTTCCCCCTCAGGAGACTGAAAAGATTTGGCATGCGTCCACAGATCCTCCAAAAAGTTCTACAGCTGCACCATCGAGAGCATCCTGGCCGGTTGCATCACCGCCTGGTATGGCAACTGTTTGGCATCTGACCGCAAGGCACTACAGAGGGTAGTGTATACTGCCCAGTACATCACTGGGGCCAAGCTTCCTGCCATCCAGGACCTCTATATCAGGTGAAGCCCAATAAAATTGTCAGATACTCCAGTCACCCCAGTCATAGACTGTTTTCTCTGCTACCACATGGCAAGCAGTACCGGAGCACCAAGTCTAGGACCAAAAAGCTCCTCAACATCTTCTACCCCCAAGCCATAAGACTGCTGAACAATTAATCAAATGGCCACCGAACTATTTACATTGACCCCCCCCCCCCATTTGTTTTGTACACTGCTGCTACTCGCTGTTTAATATTTATTTAATAGTCACTTCACCCCTTCCTACATGTACAAACTACCTCAACTAATCTCTACCCCCGCACATTGACTCGGTACCGGTACCCCCACACACTGACCCGGTACCGGTACCCCAACACACTCACTCGGTACCACCTGTATATAACCTCCACACTGACTCGGTACCCCCTGTATATAACCTCCACACTGACTCGGTACCCCCTGTATATAACCTCCACACTGACTCGATACCCCCTGTATATAACCTCCACACTGACTCTGTACCCCCTGTATATAACCTCCACACTGACTCGGTACCCCTTGTATATAGCCTCCACATGGACCCGGTACCCCCTGTATATAACCTCCACACTAACCCGGTACCGGTACCCCCTGTATATAACCTCCACACTGACCCGGTACCAGTACCCCCTGTATATAACCTCCACACTGACCCGGTACCGGTACCCCCACACACTGACCCGGTACCCCCTGTATATAACCTCCACACTGACCCGGTACCGGTACCCCCACACACTGACCCGGTACCCCCTGTATATAACCTCCACACTGACCCGGTACCGGTACCCCCACACACTGACCCGGTACCCCCTGTATATAACCTCCACACTGACCCGGTACCGGTACCCCCACACACTGACCCGGTACCCCCTGTATATAACCTCCACACTGACCCGGTACCGGTACCCCCACACACTGACCCGGTACCCCCTGTATATAACCTCCACACTGACTCGGTACCGGTACCCCCTGTATATAACCTCCACACTGACTCGGTACCGGTACCCCCTGTATATAACCTCCACACTGACTCGGTACCGGTACCCCCTGTATATAACCTCCACACTGACTCGGTACCGGTACCCCCTGTATATAACCTCCACACTGACTCGGTACCGGTACCCCCTGTATATAACCTCCACACTGACTCGGTACCGGTACCCCCTGTATATAACCTCGTTATGTTATTGTGTTACTTTGAATATTTTTTTACTTTAGTTTATTTTGGTAAATATTTTCTTAACTCTTCTTGAACTGCACTGTTGATTAAGGGAAACTGTAAGCATTTCCCAGTAAGTTCTACACTTGTTGTATTCGGTGCATGTGACAAAGTTTGATTTGATCGCAGCCCCCTACCTTATTTGGTATGTAGAGTCTTTTCCTGCCCTGCTTAGAGCCCCTTGCCAAGCTAGGCCCTAAGTTAGTTGCCTCGTTTGCAGGTCTGCAGTCTCCTGCCCTGCTTAGAGCCTCCTGCTTGACTAGGCCACAAGCTACCTGTGCTAGCTTCTCAGTCCTCAGCCTTCATCGTCCTTAAGTCCCTAGCACTAGGTCCTCAGTCCTCAGCCTTCATAGGCCCTCAGTCCCTAGCACTAGGTCCTCAGTCCTCAGCCTTCATAGGCCCTCAGTCCCTAGCACTAGGTCCTCAGTCCTCAGCCTTCATAGGCCCTCAGTCCCTAGCACTAGGTCCTCAGTCCTCAGCCTTCATAGGCCCTCAGTCCCTAGCACTAGGTCCTCAGTCCTCAGCCTTCATCGGCTCTCAGTCCCTAGCACTAGGTCCTCAGTCCTCAGCCGTCATAGGCCCTCAGTCCCTAGCACTAGGTCCTCAGTCCTCAGCCTTCATCGGCTCTCAGTCCCTAGCACTAGGTCCTCAGTCCTCAGCCTTCATAGGCTCTCAGTCCCTAGCACTAGGTCCTCAGTCCTCAGCCTTCATCGGCTCTCAGTCCCTAGCACTAGGTCCTCAGTCCTCAGCCTTCATCGGCTCTCAGTCTCTAGCACTAGGTCCTCAGTCCTCAGCCTTCATCGTCCTTAAGTCCCTAGCACTAGGTCCTCAGTCCTCAGCATTCATCGGCTCTCAGTCCCTAGCACTAGGTCCTCAGTCCTCAGCCTTCATCGGCTCTCAGTCCCTAGCACTAGGTCCTCAATCCTCAGCCTTCATAGGCCCTCAGTCCCTAGCACTAGGTCCTCAATCCTCAGCCTTCATAGGCCCTCAGTCCCTAGCACTAGGTCCTCAGTCATCAGCCTTCATCGGCTCTCAGTCCCTAGCACTAGGTCCTCAGTCCTCAGCCTTCATAGGCCCTCAGTCCCTAGCACTAGGTCCTCAGTCCTCAGCATTCATCGGCTCTCAGTCCCTAGCACTAGGTCCTCAGTCCTCAGCCTTCATCGACTCTCAGTCCCTAGCACTAGGTCCTCAGTCCTCAGCCTTCATAGGCCCTCAGTCCCTAGCGCTAGGTCCTCAGTCCTCAGCCTTCATAGGCTCTCAGTCTCTAGCACTAGGTCCTCAGTCCACAGCCGTACTAGGTCTGCTGTCTCCAGGACTAATCAGCCCTCAATTCCAAGCTCAAATTAGTCATCAGGCTCCTACTCGGCTAGGCTCAGATTTACCAGTTTCTCCAGTAGGGCTCTATTGTTCTCCTAGGTCTGTCAGTTTCCCGGTCAGGTCCAGAGTCAGTCTCCCGGTCAGGTCCAGAGTCAGTCTCCCGGTCAGGTCCAGAGTCAGTTTCCCGGTCAGGTCCAGAGTCAGTTTCCCGGTCAGGTCCAGAGTCAGTTTCCCGGTCAGGTCCAGAGTCAGTTTCCCGGTCGGGTCCAGGCATTCTCATGTTCCTAGACGCACAAGACAATAGATGTCATCACGTTTGGCCATTTGGATTATGTCAGAGATCCCCGAGCCAACTAGGTGAAACATCTGTCGATGTGCCCTTGAGCAAGGCACTTTACCCGAATTTCTCCAGGGTCACTGTCAATAACGGCTGATCCCTGGCAGTGACCCCACTCTTCGAGCTATGCCTCTCTCTCTCTTCGCCTGTCAATCATGTCTGAGCTATGCCTCTCTCTCTCTCTTCAAATTAAATCAAATCAAATGTATTTGTATAGCCCTTCTTACATCAGCTGATATCTCAAAGTGCTGTTCAGAAACCCAGCCTAAAACCCCAAACAGCAAGCAATGCAGGTGTAGAAGCCCGGTGGCTAGGAAAAACTCCCTAGAAAGGCCAAAACCTAGGAAGAAACCTAGAGGGGAACCAGGCTGTGAGGGGTGGCCAGTCCTCTTCTGACAGTCCTCTTCTGGCTGTGCCGGGTGGAGATTATAACAGGCCAAGATGTTCAAATGTTCATAAATGACCAGCATGGTCAAATAATAGTAATCACAGTGGTTGTCGAGGGTGCAACAGGTTAGCACGGCCAGGTGGACTGGGGACAGCAAGGAGTCATCATGCCAGGTAGTCCTGAGGCATGCTCCTAGGGCGCAGGTCCTCCGAGAGAGAGAAAGAGAGAATTAGAGAGATCATACTAAAATTCACACAGGACACCGGATAAGACAGGAGAAATAACCCCACCCACTTTGCCAAAGCACAGCCCCCACACCACTAGAGGGATATCTTCAACCACTAACTTACCATCCTGAGACAAGGCCGAGTATAGCCCACAAAGATCTCCGCCACGGCACAACTCAAGGGGGTGCGCCAACCCAGACAGGAAGATCACGTCAGTGACTCAACCCACTCAAGTGACGCACCCCTCCTAGGGACGGCATGGAAGAGCACCAGTAAGTCAGTGACTCAGCCCCTGTAATAGGGTTAGAGGCAGAGAATCCCAGTGGAGAGAGGAGAACCGGCCAGGCAGAGACAGCAAGGGCGGTTCGTTGCTCCAGAGCCTTTCCGTTCACCTTCACACTCCTGGGCCAGACTACACTTAATAATAGGACCTACTGAAGAGATGAGTCTTCAATAAAAGCTTAACGGTTGAGACTGAGTCTGCATCTATCACATGGGTAGGCAGACCATTCCATAACAATGGAGCTCCATAGGAGAAAGCCCTGCCTCCAGCTGTTTGCTTAGAAATTCTAGGGACAGTTAGGAGGCCTGCGTCTTGTGACCGTAGTGTACGTGTAGGTATGTACGGCAGGACCAAATCGGAAAGATAGGTAGGAGCAAGCCCATGTAATGCTTTGTAGGTTAGCAGTAAAACCTTGAAATCAGCCCTTGCCTTAACAGGAAGCCAGTGTAGAGAGGCTAGCATTGGAGTAATATGATCAAATTTTTTGGTTCTAGTCAGGATTCTAGCAGCCGTATTTAGCACTAACTGAAGTTTATTTAGTGCTTTATCCGGGTAGCCGGAAAGTAGAGCATTGCAGTAGTCTAACCTAGAAGTAACAAATGCATGGATGCATTTTTCTGCATCATTTTTGGACAGAAAATGTCTGATTTTTGCAATGTTACGTAGATGGAAAAAAGCTGTCCTTGAAACAGTCTTGATATGTTCGTCAAAAGAGAGATCAGGGTCCAGAGTAACGCCGAGGTCCTTCACAGTTTTATTTGAGACGACTTTACAACCATCAAGATTAATTGTCAGATTCAACAGAAGATTTCTTTGTTTCTTGGGACCTAGAACAAGCATCTCTGTTTTGTCCGAGTTTAAAAGTAGAAAGTTTGCAGCCATCCACTTCCTTGTCTGAGCTACGCCTCTCTCTTCCCCTGTCAATCACATGTCTGAGCTATGCCTCTCTCTTCCCCTGTCAATCACATATCTGAGCTATGCCTCTCTCTTCCCCTGTCAATCACATATCTGAGCTATGCCTCTCTCTTCCCCTGTCAATCACATGTCTGAGCTACGCCTCTCTCTTCCCCTGTCAATCACATGTCTGAGCTATGCCTCTCTCTTCCCCTGTCAATCACATGTCTGAGCTATGCCTCTCTCTTCCCCTGTCAATCACATGTCTGAGCTATGCCTCTCTCTTCCCCTGTCAATCACATGTCTGAGCTATGCCTCTTTCTTCCCCTGTCAATCACATGTCTGAGCTATGCCTCTCTCTTCCCCTGTCAATCACATGTCTGAGCTATGCCTCTCTCTTCCCCTGTCAATCACATGTCTGAGCTATGCCTCTCTGTTCCCCTGTCAATCACATGTCTGAGCTATGCCTCTCTCTTCCCCTGTCAATCACATGTCTGAGCTATGCCTCTCTCTTCCCCTGTCAATCACATGTCTGAGCTATGCCTCTCTCTTCCCCTGTCAATCACATGTCTGAGCTATGCCTCTCTCTTCCCCTGTCAATCACATATCTGAGCTATGCCTCTCTCTTCCCCTGTCAATCACATATCTGAGCTATGCCTCTCTCTTCCCCTGTCAATGACATGTCTGAGCTATGCCTCTCTCTTCCCCTGTCAATCACATGTCTGAGCTATGCCTCTCTCTTCCCCTGTCAATCACATGTCTGAGCTATGCCTCTCTCTTCCCCTGTCAATCACATGTCTGAGCTATGCCTCTCTCTTCCCCTGTCAATCACATATCTGAGCTATGCCTCTCTCTTCCCCTGTCAATCACATGTCTGAGCTATGCCTCTCTCTTCCCCTGTCAATCACATGTCTGAGCTATGCCTCTCTCTTCCCCTGTCAATCACATGTCTGAGCTATACCTCTCTCTTCCCCTGTCAATCACATGTCTGAGCTATACCTCTCTCTTCCCCTGTCAATCACATGTCTGAGCTATGCCTCTCTCTTCCCCTGTCAATCACATGTCTGAGCTATGCCTCTCTCTTCCCTGCCATTTTTATTTCTCTGTGTCCAGTATGAAGGAAGTTAGAGGTAAAAGGTAATTTCTTGAGCCAATGCTAAATAACATTAGCACAATGACTGGAAGCCTATGGTATCTATTAGCATGCTATCAGATACCCATAGACTTCCAGTCATTGCACTGATGCTAGTTAGCAACTTCCTCCAAACTGCACTGTGTAACCTGGTAGGATGGGTCTACTGTGGAGTCTAGTAGGATGGGTCTACCGTGGAGTCTAGTAGGATGGGTCTACTGTGGAGTCTAGTAGGATGGGTCTACTGTGGAGTATTGTAGGATGGGTCTACTGTGGAGTCTAGTAGGATGGTCTACTGTGGAGTATAGTAGGATGGGTCTACTGTGGAGTCTAGTAGGATGGGTCTACCGTGGAGTCTAGTAGGATGGGTCTACCGTGGAGTCTAGTAGGATGGGTCTACCGTGGAGTCTAGTAGGATGGGTCTACCGTGGAGTCTAGTAGGATGGGTCTACCGTGGAGTCTAGTAGGATGGGTCTACTGTGGAGTCTAGTAGGATGGGTCTACCGTGGAGTCTAGGAGGATGGGTCTACTGTGGAGTCTAGTAGGATGGGTCTACCGTGGAGTCTAGGAGGATGGGTCTACCGTGGGAGTCTAGGAGGATGGGTCTACCGTGGAGTCTAGGTCTACCGTGGAGTCTAGGAGGATGGGTCTACTGTGGAGTCTAGTAGGATGGGTCTACCGTGGAGTCTAGTAGGATGGGTCTACTGTGGAGTCTAGGAGAATGGGTCTACTGTGGAGTCTAGTAGGATGGGTCTACTGTGGAGTCTAGTAGGATGGGTCTACTGTGGAGTCTAGTAGGATGGGTCTACCGTGGAGTCTAGTAGGATGGGTCTACCGTGGAGTCTAGGAGGATGGGTCTACCGTGGGAGTCTAGGAGGATGGGTCTACCGTGGGAGTCTAGGAGGATGGGTCTACCGTGGGAGTCTAGGAGGATGGGTCTACCGTGGGAGTCTAGGAGGATGGGTCTACCGTGGAGTCTAGTAGGATGGGTCTACCGTGGAGTCTAGGAGGATGGGTCTACCGTGGAGTCTAGGAGGATGGGTCTACTGTGGAGTCTAGTAGGATGGGTCTACCGTGGAGTCTAGGAGGATGGGTCTACTGTGGAGTCTAGTAGGATGGGTCTACCGTGGAGTCTAGTAGGATGGGTCTACCGTGGAGTCTAGGAGGATGGGTCTACTGTGGAGTCTAGTAGGATGGGTCTACTGTGGAGTCTAGTAGGATCGGTCTACTGTGGAGTCTAGGAGGATGGGTCTACTGTGGAGTCTAGTAGGATCGGTCTACTGTGGAGTCTAGGAGGATGTGTCTACTGTGGAGTCTAGGAGGATGGGTCTACTGTGGAGTCTAGGAGGATGGGTCTACTGTGGAGTCTAGTAGGATGGTCTACTGTGGAGTCTAGGAGGATGGGTCTACTGTGGAGTCTAATAGGATGGTCTACTGTGGAGTCTAGGAGGATGGGTCTACTGTGGAGTCTAGTAGGATGGTCTACTGTGGAGTCTAGGAGGATGGTCTACTGTGGGGTCTAGTAGGATTGGTCTACTGTGGAGTCTAGGAGGATGGGTCTACTGTGGAGTCTAATAGGATGGGTCTACTGTGGAGTCTAGGAGTATGGGTCTACTGTGGAGTCTAGTAGGATGGTCTACTGTGGAGTCTAGGAGGATGGGTCTACTGTGGAGTCTAATAGGATGGGTCTACTGTGGAGTCTAATAGGATGGTCTACTGTGGAGTCTAGGAGGATGGGACTACTGTGGAGTTTAGGAGGATGGGTCTACTGTGGAGTCTAGGAGGATGGGTCTACTGTGGAGTCTAGGAGGATGGGTCTACTGTGGAGTCTAGGAGGATAGGTCTAATGTGGAGTCTAGTAAGATGGGTCTACTGCGGAGTCTAGTAGGATGGGTCTACTGTGGAGTCTAGGAGGATGGGTCTACTGTGGAGTCTAGGAGGATGGGTCTACTGTGGAGTCTAGGAGGATGGGTCTACTGTGGAGTCTAGTAGGATGGGTCTACCGTGGAGTCTAGTAGGATGGGTCTACCGTGGAGTCTAGGAGGATGGGTCTACTGTGGAGTCTAGTAGGATGGGTCTACTGTGGAGTCTAGTAGGATCGGTCTACTGTGGAGTCTAGGAGGATGGGTCTACTGTGGAGTCTAGTAGGATCGGTCTACTGTGGAGTCTAGGAGGATGTGTCTACTGTGGAGTCTAGGAGGATGGGTCTACTGTGGAGTCTAGGAGGATGGGTCTACTGTGGAGTCTAGTAGGATGGTCTACTGTGGAGTCTAGGAGGATGGGTCTACTGTGGAGTCTAATAGGATGGTCTACTGTGGAGTCTAGGAGGATGGGTCTACTGTGGAGTCTAGTAGGATGGTCTACTGTGGAGTCTAGGAGGATGGTCTACTGTGGGGTCTAGTAGGATTGGTCTACTGTGGAGTCTAGGAGGATGGGTCTACTGTGGAGTCTAATAGGATGGGTCTACTGTGGAGTCTAGGAGTATGGGTCTACTGTGGAGTCTAGTAGGATGGTCTACTGTGGAGTATAGGAGGATGGGTCTACTGTGGAGTCTAATAGGATGGGTCTACTGTGGAGTCTAATAGGATGGTCTACTGTGGAGTCTAGGAGGATGGGACTACTGTGGAGTTTAGGAGGATGGGTCTACTGTGGAGTCTAGGAGGATGGGTCTACTGTGGAGTCTAGGAGGATGGGTCTACTGTGGAGTCTAGGAGGATGGGTCTACTGTGGAGTCTAGTAAGATGGGTCTACTGTGGAGTCTAGTAGGATGGGTCTACTGTGGAGTCTAGGAGGATGGGTCTACTGTGGAGTCTAGGAGGATGGGTCTACTGTGGAGTCTAGGAGGATGGGTCTACTGTGGAGTCTAGTAGGATGGGTCTACCGTGGAGTCTAGGAGGATGGGTCTACTGTGGAGTCTAGTAGGATGGGTCTACCGTGGAGTCTAGTAGGATGGGTCTACCGTGGAGTCTAGGAGGATGGGTCTACTGTGGAGTCTAGTAGGATGGGTCTACTGTGGAGTCTAGTAGGATCGGTCTACTGTGGAGTCTAGGAGGATGGGTCTACTGTGGAGTCTAGTAGGATCGGTCTACTGTGGCGTCTAGGAGGATGGGTCTACTGTGGAGTCTAGCTGGATGGGTCTACTGTGGAGTCTAGCAGGATGGGTCTACTGTGGAGTCTAGTAGGATGGGTCTACTGTGGAGTCTAGGAGGATGGGTCTACTGTGGAGTCTAGGAGGATGGGTCTACTGTGGAGTCTAGGAGGATGGGTCTACTGTGGAGTCTAGTAGGATGGTCTACTGTGGAGTCTAGGAGGATGGGTCTACTGTGGAGTCTAATAGGATGGTCTACATTGGAGTCTAGGAGGATGGGTCTACTGTGGAGTCTAGTAGGATGGTCTACTGTGGAGTCTAGGAGGATGGTCTACTGTGGGGTCTAGTAGGATTGGTCTACTGTGGAGTCTAGGAGGATGGGTCTACTGTGGAGTCTAGTAGGATGGGTCTACTGTGGAGTCTAGGAGTATGGGTCTACTGTGGAGTCTAGTAGGATGGTCTACTGTGGAGTCTAGGAGGATGGGTCTACTGTGGAGTCTAGGAGGATGGGTCTACTGTGGAGTCTAGGAGGATGGGTCTACTGTGGAGTCTAGGAGGATGGGTCTACTGTGGAGTCTAGTAAGATGGGTCTACTGCGGAGTCTAGTAGGATGGGTCTACTGTGGAGTCTAGGAGGATGGGTCTACTGTGGAGTCTAGTAGGATGGGTCTACTGTGGAGTCTAGTAGGATCGGTCTACTGTGGAGTCTAGGAGGATGGGTCTACTGTGGAGTCTAGGAGGATGGGTCTACTGTGGAGTCTAGGAGGATGGGTCTACTGTGGAGTCTAGTAGGATGGGTCTACCGTGGAGTCTAGTAGGATGGGTCTACTGTGGAGTCTAGGAGGATGGGTCTACTGTGGAGTCTAATAGGATGGGTCTACTGTGGAGTCTAGGAGTATGGGTCTACTGTGGAGTCTAGTAGGATGGTCTACTGTGGAGTCTAGGAGGATGGGTCTACTGTGGAGTCTAGGAGGATGGGTCTACTGTGGAGTCTAGGAGGATGGGTCTACTGTGGAGTCTAGGAGGATGGGTCTACTGTGGAGTCTAGTAAGATGGGTCTACTGCGGAGTCTAGTAGGATGGGTCTACTGTGGAGTCTAGGAGGATGGGTCTACTGTGGAGTCTAGTAGGATGGGTCTACTGTGGAGTCTAGTAGGATCGGTCTACTGTGGAGTCTAGGAGGATGGGTCTACTGTGGAGTCTAGGAGGATGGGTCTACTGTGGAGTCTAGGAGGATGGGTCTACTGTGGAGTCTAGTAGGATGGGTCTACTGTGGAGTCTAGTAGGATGGGTCTACTGTGGAGTCTAGGAGGATGGGTCTACTGTGGAGTCTAGTAGGATGGGTCTACTGTGGAGTCTAGTAGGATGGGTCTACCGTGGAGTCTAGTAGGATGGGTCTACTGTGGAGTCTAGGAGGATGGGTCTACTGTGGAGTCTAGGAGGATGGGTCTACTGTGGAGTCTAGGAGGATGGTCTACTGTGGAGTCTAGTAGGATGGGTCTACTGTGGAGTCTAGGAGGATGGTCTACTGTGGAGTCTAGGAGGATGGGTCTACTGTGGAGTCTAGTAGGATCGGTCTACTGTGGAGTCTAGGAGGATGGGTCTACTGTGGAGTCTAGTAGGATGGGTCTACTGTGGAGTCTAGGAGGATGGGTCTACTGTGGAGTCTAGGAGGATGGGTCTACTGTGGAGTCTAGGAGGATGGTCTACTGTGGAGTCTAGTAGGATGGGTCTACTGTGGAGTCTAGGAGGATGGTCTACTGTGGAGTCTAGGAGGATGGGTCTACTGTGGAGTCTAGTAGGATGGGTCTACTGTGGAGTCTAGGAGGATGGGTCTACTGTGGAGTCTAATAGGATGGGTCTACTGTGGAGTCTAGTAGGATGGGTCTACTGTGGAGTCTAGTAGGATGGGTCTACTGTGGAGTCTAGGAGGATGGGTCTACTGTGGAGTCTAGGAGGATGGGTCTACTGTGGAGTCTAGGAGGATGGTCTACTGTGGAGTCTAGTAGGATGGGTCTACTGTGGAGTCTAGGAGGATGGTCTACTGTGGAGTCTAGGAGGATGGGTCTACTGTGGAGTCTAGTAGGATCGGTCTACTGTGGAGTCTAGTAGGATGGTCTACTGTGGAGTCTAATAGGATGGGTCTACTGTGGAGTCTAATAGGATGGTCTACTGTGGAGTCTAATAGGATGGGTCTACTGTGGAGTCTAGGAGGATGGGTCTACTGTGGAGTCTAATAGGATGGGTCTACTGTGGAGTCTAGTAGGATGGGTCTACTGTGGAGTCTAGGAGGATGGGTCTATTGTGGAGTCTAATAGGATGGGTCTACTGTGGAGTCTAGGAGGATGGGTCTACTGTGGAGTCTAGGAGGATGGGTCTATGTTTGTTCATGTTTGAACCATTTATTTAAGAGGTTCACAATGGAAATACGTTTTCTAACCTTTTTGTGTCATCCTTGATGATTGTAAGTGCGTTATCCACGTGTGGTTATATTGGGTTTTAAATTGTGAATTAAATCTTTCTATTATAATAACATGTCATGGATCCCCCCGGTACTGCTGCTCATTCCGTTCACCAGCTCTGGAGTGTCATGGATCCCCCCCGGTACTGCTGCTCATTCCGTTCACCATCTGGAGTGTCATGGATCCCCCCGGTACTGCTGCTCATTCGGTTCACCAGCTCCGGAGGTCTATGTCACCGGCCTTCTAGGCGTCACTGAACTGGATTCATTATTACCAACCCCGGACTGTCTTGTCTCATTACGCACCCCTTTTTCCTTCACATCTATCATAATTCAGGCTTTATTTTAGATAAGATGATATGTATATCTGAGATGATATGTATATCTGAGATGAGATGTATATCTGAGATGAGATGTATATCTGAGATGTATATCTGAGATGAGATGTATATCTGAGATGTATATCTGAGATGTATATCTGAGTTGAGATGTATATCTGAGATGAGATGTATATTTAAGATAAGATGATATTGTAACGTCTTTCGTCGGTGGAAGGAGATGAGGACCAAAGCGCAGCGTGGTATGTATCCATATTTATTAGAATACTTTTTCAATTACGAACAAAAACAATAAACAGAACGAAAACCAACGAAGCTACAGTCCCGAACTAGTGAAACACAGAGAAACCCAGGAACACACGAACAGGATCAATCACCCACAAACCAACAGTGAAAACAGGCTACCTAAATATGGTTCCCAATCAGAGACAACGACTAACACCTGCCTCTGATTGAGAACCATATCAGGCCAAACACAGAAATAGAAAACATAGAAAAACAAACATAGACTGCCCACCCCAACTCACGCCCTGACCATACTAAATAAAGACAAAACAAAGGAAATAAAGGTCAGAACGTGACAGATATGTATATTTGAGATAAGATGATATGTATATTTGAGATAAGATGCTCTAAGGTGGAAGGACGACCCCACTAACCCCACTAACCCCACTAACCCTACTAACCCCACTAACCCCACTAACCCCACTAACACTAACCCCACTAACCCCACTAACCCCACTAACCCTAACCCCAGTCACCCCACTAACCCCACTAACCCTACTAACCCCACTAACCCCACTAACCCCACTAACACTAACCCCACTAACCCCACTAACACTAACCCCACTAACCCCACTAACCCCACTAACCCTAACCCCACTAACCCCACTAACCCTAACCCCACTAACCCCACTAACCCCACTAACCCTAACCCCACTAACCCTAACCCCACTAACCCTAACCCCACTAACCCCACTAACCCCCACTAACCCCCACTAACCCCACTAACCCCCACTAACCCTAACCCCACTAACCCCCACTAACCCTAACCCCACTAACCCCACTAACACTAACCCCACTAACCCTACTAACCCCACTAACCCCACTAACCCCACTAACCCTACTAACCCTACTAACCCCAGTCACCCCACTCACCCCACTAACCCCACTAACCCCACTAACCCCACTAACACTAACCCCACTAACCCCACTAACCCTACTAACCCTAACCCCACTAACCCCACTAACCCTAACCCCACTAACCCCACTAACCCTAACCCCACTAACCCCACTAACCCCACTAACCCCACTAACACTAACCCCACTAACCCCACTAACCCTACTAACCCTAACCCCACTAACCCTAACCCCACTAACCCCACTAACACTAACCCCACTAACCCCACTAACCCTAACCCCACTCACCCCACTAACCCCACTAACCCCACTAACCCTAACCCCACTAACCCCCCTAACCCCACTAACCCCACTAACACTAACCCCACTAACCCCACTAACCCTAACCCCAGTCACCCCACTCACCCCACTAACCCCACTAACCCTACTAACCCTAACCCCACTAACCCCACTAACCCTAACCCCACTAACCCCACTAACACTAACCCCACTAACCCTAACCCCACTAACCCCACTAACCCCCACTAACCCTAACCCCACTAACCCCACTAACCCTAACCCCACTAACCCCACTAACCCTAACCCCACTAACCCCACTAACACTAACCCTACTAACCCTAACCCCACTAACCCCACTAACACTAACCCCACTAACCCTAACCCCACTCACCCCACTAACCCCACTAACCCTAACCCCACTAACCCCACTAACCCCACTAACCCTACTAACCCCACTAACCCCACTAACCCTAACCCCACTAACCCCACTAACCCTAACCCCACTAACCCCACTAACCCTAACCCCACTAACCCCCACTAACCCCACTAACCCCACTAACCCCACTAACACTAACCCCCACTAACCCCACTAACCCTAACCCCACTAACCCCACTAACCCCACTAACCCCCACTAACCCTAACCCCACTAACCCCACTAACCCTAACCCCACTAACCCCACTAACACTAACCCCACTAACCCCACTAACACTAACCCCACTAACCCCACTAACCCTAACCCCACTAACCCCACTAACCCTAACCCCACTAACCCCACTAACCCTAACCCCACTAACCCCACTAACACTAACCCCACTAACCCCACTAACCCTACTAAACCCACTAACCCCCACTAACCCTAACCCCACTACGCCTACTAACCCCACTAACCCCACTAGCACTAACCCTAACCCCACTAACCCCACTAACCCTAACCCCACTAACCCCACTAGCACTAACCCTAACCCCACTAACCCCACTAACCCCACTAACCCTAACCCCACTAACCCCACTAACCCCCACTAACCCTAACCCCACTAACCCCACTAACCCTAACCCCACTAACCCCACTAACCCCACTAACCCCACTAACCCTAACCCCAGTCACCCCACTCACCCCACTAACCCCACTAACCCTACTAACCCTAACCCCACTAACCCCACTAACCCTAACCCCACTAACCCCACTAACACTAACCCCACCAACCCCACTAACCCCACTAACCCTAACCCCACTAACCCCCACTAACCCTACCCCCACTAACCCCACTAACCCTAACCCCACTAACCCCACTAACCCCACTAACCCCACTAACACTAACCCTACTAACCCCACTAACACTAACCCCACTAACCCCACTAACACTAACCCCACTCACCCCACTCACCCCACTAACACTAACCCTACTAACCCTAACCCCACTAACCCCACTAACCCCACTAACACTAACCCTACTAACCCTAACCCCACTAACCCCACTAACCCTAACCCCACTAACACTAACCCCACTCACCCCACTAACACTAACCCTACTAACCCTAACCCCACTAACCCCACTAACCCTAACCCTAACCCCACTAACACTAACCCCACTAACCCCACTAACCCCACTAACCCCACTAACCCTAACCCCACTAACCCTACTAACCCTAACCCCACTAACACTAACCCCACTCACCCCACTAACCCCACTAACCCTACTAACCCTAACCCCACTAACCCCACTAACCCTAACCCCACTAACCCCACTAACCCCACTAACCCCCACTAACCCCACTAACACTAACCCCACTAACCCCACTAACCCTAACCCCACTAACCCCACTAACCCTAACCCCACTCACCCCACTCACCCCACTAACCCCACTAACCCTAACCCCACTAACCCCACTAACCCTAACCCCACTAACCCCACTAACACTAACCCCACTAACCCCACTAACCCTAACCCCACTAACCCCACTAACCCTAACCCCACTAACCCCACTAACACTAACCCCACTAACCCCACTAACCCTAACCCCACTAACCCCACTAACCCTAACCCCACTCACCCCACTCACCCCACTAACCCTCACTAACCCTAACCCCAACCCTCACTAACCCTAACCCCAACCCTCACTAACCCTAACCCCAACCCTCACTAACCCTAACCCCAACCCTCACTAACCCTAACCCCAACCCTCACTAACCCTAACCCCAACCCTCACTAACCCTAACCCTAACCCTAACCCCACTCACCCCACTAACCCCCACTAACCCTAACCCCACTAACCCCACTCACCCCACTAACCCCACTAACCCCCACTAACCCTAACCCCACTAACCCTAACCCCACTAACCCCCACTAACCCCCACTAACCCCACTAACCCTAACCCCACTCACCCCACTAACCCCACTAACCCCACTAACCCTAACCCCACTAACCCCACTAACCCTAACCCCACTAACCCCACTAACACTAACCCCACTAACACTAACCCCACTAACCCCACTAACCCCACTAACCCCACTAACCCTAACCCCACTAACCCCACTAACACTAACCCCACTAACCCCACTAACCCTAACCCCACTAACCCCACTAACCCTAACCCCACTAACCCCACTAACCCTAACCCCACTAACCCCACTAACACTAACCCCACTAACCCCACTAACCCCCACTAACCCCACTAACCCCACTAACCCTAACCCCACTAACCCCACTAACACTAACCCCCACTAACCCCACTAACCCCACTAACCCCCACTAACACTAACCCCACTAACCCCACTAACCCCACTAACCCCCACTAACACTAACCCCACTAACCCCCACTAACCCCACTAACCCCACTAACCCCCACTAACACTAACCCCACTAACCCCACTAACCCCCACTAACACTAAACCCACTAACCCCACTAACCCCACTAACCCCCACTAACACTAACCCCACTAACCCCACTAACCCCCACTAACCCCACTAACCCCCACTAACACTAACCCCACTAACCCCACTAACCCCACTAACCCTAACCCCACTAACCCCAACTACCCTAACCCTACTAACCCTACTAACCCTACTAACCCTAACCCCACTAACCCCACTAACCCCACTAACCCTACTAACCCTAACCCCACTAACCCCACTAACCCCACTAACCCCACTAACCCTACTAACCCTAACCCCACTAACCCCACTAACCCCACTAACCCTAACCCCACTAACCCCAACTACCCTAACCCCACTAACCCCAACTACCCTAACCCCACTAACCCCAACTACCCTAACCCCACTAACCCCAACTACCCTAACCCCACTAACCCTACTAACCATAACCCCACTAACCCCCACTAACACTAACCCCACTAACCCCACTAACCCCACTAACCCCCACTAACCCCACTAACCCCACTAACCCCACTAACCCCCACTAACCCTAACCCCACTAACCCCACTAACCCTAACCCCACTAACCCCACTAACCCTAACCCCACTAACCCCACTAACCCTAACCCCACTAACACTAACCCCACTCACCCCACTAACACTAACCCCACTAACCCTAACCCCACTAACACTAACCCCACTAACCCCACTAACACTAACCCCCACTAACCCCACTAACCCCCACTAACACTAACCCCACTAACCCCACTAACCCCACTAACCCCCACTAACACTAACCCCACTAACCCCACTAACCCCACTAACCCCACTAACCCCACTAACCCTAACCCCACTAACCCCACTAACCCCACTAACCCCAACTACCCTAACCCCACTAACCCTAACCCCACTAACCCCCACTAACCCCACTAACCCCCACTAACCCCACTAACTCCACTAACCCCCACTAACCCCACTAACCCCACTAACCCCACTAACCCTAACCCCACTAACCCCACTAAGCCTAATTGTCACGACTTCCGCCGAAGTCGGTCCCTCTCCTTGTTCGGGCGGCGTTCGGCGGTCGACGTCACCGGCCTTCTAGCCACCGCCGATCCATTTTTCATTTTGTCTTTGTTTTACACACCTGATTTCAATCCCACAATTACTGGTTCATTATTTAACCCTCTGTTTCCCCATGGTTTTTTGTGAGTGATTGTTATTTGTATTTTCGGTCTGTCATAGTGTGCGTGTATTTGTTACTTTGTATATTTGACATTTTGAGTAAAAGTCCTTTGATTACTCATATCTGCTGTCCTGCGCCTGACTCTCTACACCAGCGACACCTATGACCCATTACACTAACAACACTAAGCCTAACCCCCACTAACCCTAACCCCCACTAATGTTAACCCCCACTGACCACAACCCCCACTAACTCTAACCCCCACTAACCCTAACTCCCACTAACCCTAACCCCCACTTACCCAACCCCCCACTAACGTTAACCCCCACTAATGTTAGCCCCCACTGACCATAACCCCACTAAACCTAACCCCCACTAACTCTAACCCCCACTAATGTTAGCCCCCACTGACCATAACCCCCACTAAACCTAACCCCCACTAACTCTAACCCCCACTAATGTTAGCCCCCACTGATCATAACCCCCCACTAAACCTAACCCCCACTAACTCTAACCCCCACTAACGTTAACCCCCACTAATGTTAGCCCCCACTGATCATAACCCCCACTAAACCTAACCCCCACTAACTCTAACCCCCACTAATGTTAGCCCCCACTAACTCTAACCCCCACTAACTCTAACCCCCACTAACTCTAACCCCCACTAATGTTAACCCCCACTGACCATAACCCCCATTAAACCTAACCCCCACTAACTCTAACCCCCACTAACGTTAACCCCCACTAATGTTAGCCCCCACTGATCATAACCCCCACTAAACCTAACCCCCACTAACTCTAACCCCCACTAATGTTAGCCCCCACTAACTCTAACCCCACTAACTCTAACCCCCACTAACTCTAACCCCCACTAATGTTAACCCCCACTGACCATAACCCCATTAAACCTAACCCCCACTAACTCTAACCCCCACTAATGTTAGCCCCCACTAACTCTAACCCCCACTAACTCTAACCCCCACTAACTCTAACCCCCACTAATGCTAGCCCCCACTAACTCTAACCCCCACTAACTCTAACCCCCACTAACTCTAACCCCAACTAACTCTAACCCCCACTAATGTTAACCCCCACTGACCATAACCCCCATTAACTCTAACCCCCACTAACCCTAACCCTCAAGTGTGTGTATAAACGTGTTAATTTATCTAATAGGCCTAGCTAGACCCTATATCATCAATATACCGATGACAAATAACTGGCTCTGAATGTGGCCATTCAGAACTTCTACAGTGTCTCTCCATATTATGCCATGTCCAAACAGGTACCGCTGCTGGGACCTTGCAATTTGATGAATGCTGCAGTTGGACGAATCACTAAATTCGACATGA
>NC_052337.1:1171461-1221461 GCF_016432855.1 Salvelinus namaycush | reverse complement strand
ACAGAATATCCCACCTAAACAGGACCAAGCAGCGTGCCCAGGAGCAGCGTGCCCAGGAGGTGAAGGAGAGTTGGTCATGGGAAGAGATACTAGGTGGATGCGAGACCCTTCCTTGGCGGGAGTCGCCGAGGAGTAAAGGAGGACAGTGACGACGCCGGGGTCCGCTGCCACAAACAACCCAAGGGCAACCCCAAGATTTTTTGGGGGGGAAGCACAAGGGGCGGTCGGCCGAGCCGAGGAGAGAGCCAGAGACCGTCTGGGAGTCGATGGAGCACTTTGAGGAGGGATATCGGAGAGAGTTGTTGGTTAGGAGTATACTGCAGCACAGGCGCCCTGAAGAGCGTGTCATCAGTCCGGTGCAACCTGTGCCGGCTCCACGCACCAGGCCTCCAGTGCGCCTTCCCAGCCCGGTACGTCCTGTGCCGGCTCCCCGCACTCGCCCTGAAGAGCGTGTCATCAGTCCGGTGAAACTTGTTCCGGCTCCACGCACCAGGGCTCCAGTGTGTGTGTACAGTCCGGAGTCTCCAGCGACGGTCTACAGCCCGGAACCTCCAGCGACGGTTCACAGTCCAGAGCTTCCAGCAACGGTTCACAGTCCAGAGCTTCCAGCGACGGTTCACAGTTCAGAGCCTCCAGTGATGGTCCACGGTCCAGAGACTCCAGTGACGGTCTACAGCCCGGAACCTCCAGCGACGGTTCACAGTCCAGAGCTTCCAGCGACGGTTCACAGTCCAGAGCCTCCAGTGACGGTCCACGGTCCGGAGACTCCATTGACGGTCCACGACCCGGAGCTTCCAGTGATGGTCCACGGCCCGGAGCTTCCTGCGCCGGTGCCATGGCCGGAGCCTTCCACTGCGCCGATGCCCAGTCCAGGCACAGTGTCCAGTTCCGCTCCATGGCCGGAGCCTTCCTCTGCGCCGGTGTCCAGTTTGGGAGGGATAAACGGGCATCTCTGACCAGGACGGACTGCTGGATGGGCTGGGGTACTGGCTTGCTGGGTCGACCTGTGGTAGAGAACCCTCCTCTGTTTAGGGAGATGATGCCCCTTGAGTAATGTCGACTCATTGAAGAACGCGGAGGACCTCATCCATAGCCGTTCCCAAATGAGCCAGTTGGTCATGGTGTGTGGCGAAATAGGTGTCCCTGTTCGCCGACCATCTGGGAGATGTCTTGATTAATGTAACGATCGTCGTAATATTCTTCCTCCTCCTCGGACGAGGAGAGGCGAGACGGGTCGGACCAATAAGCAGAGTGATTCGTGTCCATGATATTTTAATGAATCGAACTGAACACTTAACATACAAAAAACAACAAAACCGAAAACAGTCCCGTGTGGCACGAAACACTGATACGAGATACAACCACCCACAAAACACACGTGAAACCCCGGCTGCCTTAGTATGATTCTCAATCAGGGACAAACGATCTACAGCTGCCTCTGATTGAGAATCATACCAGGCCGAACACAAAAACCCCAACATAGAAAAACACACATAGACAACCCACCCCAACTCACGCCCTGACCAACTAAATAAATAAAAGAAAAAGGAACAATAGGTCAGGAACGTGACATAACCCCCCCCTTAAGGTGCGAACTCCGGGCGCACCAGCATAAAGTCTAGGGGAGGGTCTGGGTGGGCGTCTGTCCACGGTGGCGGCTCTGGCGCTGGTCGTGGTCCCCACCCCACCATAGTCACTACCCGCTTTTGTAGCTTCCTCAAAATGGCCACCCTCCATATAACCCCCATCAGATTAAGGGGCAGCACCGGAATGAGGAGCAGCACCGGACTGAGGGGCAGCACCGGACTGAGGGGCAGCACCGGACTGAGGGACAGCACCGGACTGAGGGACAGCACCGGACTGGCTGGCTCTGGCGGATCCTGGCTGGCTGGCTCTGGCGGATCCTGGCTGGCTGGCTCTGGCGGATCCTGGCTGGCTGGCTCTGGCGGATCCTGGCTGGCTGGCTCTGGCGGATCCTGGCTGGCTGGCTCTGGCGGATCCTGGCTGGCTGGCTCTGGCAGCTCCTGGCTGGACGGCTCTGGCAGCTCCTGGCTGGACGGCTCTGGCAGCTCCTGGCTGGACGGCTCTGGCTGGTCCTGGCTGGACGGCTCTGGCTGGTCCTGGCTGGACGGCTCTGGCTGGTCCTGGCTGGACGGCTCTGGCTGGTCCTGGCTGGACGGCTCTTGCTGGTCCTGGCTGGACGGCTCATAACAGACGGACAGCGCTGGGAAGGCAGGCAGCTGAAACAGCGCTGAGCAGGCAGGCAGTTCAGGCGCCGCTGGGCAGACGGCAGACTCTGGCCGGCTGAGACGCACTGTAGACCTGGTGCGTGGTGTAAGCACTGGCTGCGCTGGAGAGGAGGAAGGCTCTGACAGCGCTGGACAGGTGGGAGCAGCTGGAGAGAGAACCCGGAGAGACAGCCTGGTGCGGGGGGCTGCCACCGGTGGACTGGTACTTGGAGGTGGCACCGGGTATACCGGACCGTGAAGGAGGACACGTGCTCTTGAGCACCGAGCCTGCCCAACCTTACCAGGTTGAATGGTGCCCGTAGCCCTGCCAGTGCGGCGAGGTGGAATAGCCCGCACTGGGCTATGCTGGCGAACCGGGGACACCATTCGTAAGGCTGGTGCCATGTATGCCGGCCCGAGGAGACGCACTGGAGGCCAGATGCGTTGGGCCGGCTTCATGACATCCGGCTCGATGCCCAACTTAGCCCTACCAGTGCGGCGAGGTGGAATAGCCCGCACTGGGCTAAGCACGCGTACTGGGGACACCGTGCGCTTTACCGCATAACACGGTGTCTGACCAGTACGACGCCCTCTCACTCCACGGTAAGCACGGGGAGTTGGCTCAGGTATCCTACCCGGCTTTGCCACTCTCCTTGTGTGCCCTCCCCCAAGAAATTTTTGGGTCTGACTCTCGGGCTCCCAACCGCGTCGCCGCGCTGCCTCCTCATACCAGCGCCTCTCTGCCTTCGCTGCCTCCAGCTCCGCCTTGGGACGGCGATATTCCCCTGGCTGAGCCCAGGGTCCTTTGCCGTCCAGGATCTCCTCCCAAGTCCAGGAGTCCTGGGTTTTTTCCCACTGCTGTCGCTGCCCGTTTGCACTCCGCTTGATCCTAGATTGGTGGGTGGTTCTGTAACGATCGTCGTAATATTCTTCCTCCTCCTCGGACGAGGAGAGGCGAGACGGGTCGGACCAATAAGCAGAGTGATTCGTGTCCATGATATTTTAATGAATCGAACTGAACACTTAACATACAAAAAACAACAAAACCGAAAACAGTCCCGTGTGGCACGAAACACTGACACGAGATACAACCACCCACAAAACACACGTGAAACCCCGGCTGCCTTAGTATGATTCTCAATCAGGGACAAACGATCTACAGCTGCCTCTGATTGAGAATCATACCAGGCCGAACACAAAAACCCCAACATAGAAAAACACACATAGACAACCCACCCCAACTCACGCCCTGACCAACTAAATAAATAAAAGAAAAAGGAACAATAGGTCAGGAACGTGACAATTAACTGCTGCTTCTATTTGTTGAGGGAGTTTTCTGTAACGTGGAGTCAGGGATTAAAGAAGCAGGTGCAGTTAGTGAGTTTAATAATAACGAACATGGCGCGATACAAACCAAGAGAAGTGTCTGACAAGGAAACATAACCAATACTCCCTGCTGACTGATAACAGAAGAGTGCTATATAAATAAAAAATGTTAACTACCCACCAGAGTGACTGATGAATATCCAGCGTGGCCAGTCAAGTAAACAACGGCTCATCTGCATGACATATTGGTGGATTATGGACCACCAAGTCATATTAGGATGGTTACATTAGCGCGTTACACTGGTTACAGCACAACACCACATCCTATGTATGTAAAGGATACTGTTGTGACACTGACTTACTGTCACGTCCACTCCCGCTCCTGCGCTCAACGTCACCGGTCTACTAACCACCGGTCCTGGCAACCCGGCTTTACATACGCCTGGCAACCATCATTACGCACACCTGCGTCTTATCATCAGTCACACCTGGACTTCATTACTCCCTTGATTACTTACCCTTTATTTATTTTATTTAATCTTTATTTAACTAGGCAAGTCAGTTAAGTACAAATTCTTATTTTACAATGACGGCTTAACCCTACCCTAACCCGGACGACGCTGGGCCAATTGTGCGCCGCCCTATGGGACTCCCGATCACGGCCGGTTGTGATACAGCCCGGGATCGAACCAGAGTCTGTAGTGACACCTCTAGCACTGCGATAACATTAGGTAGGAATCAATGCTGTATATAGGCAGAAAATGTGCTGAACAGGCAAACATGCAGTAGCTAACTATTTTGGTCGATTACCAACAGAATAATTATTGAATTACAAAGCCTAACAGAAAATGCATACAGTATTTTACCTCTCTTTAAGTGTTTGGGGTTAGAACAACGACATCTTGTACAGCCTCAGGTTCCCTCGAAACCACACCATCTCCGCCAGTATCTCCCTGACAAATACATGCTTGTGTGATGTTAATGTACCACATTTTTATAGTTAGATACATTTTTTGGGGTGGTCCTGGGCCAAAAATGCCGTTGACCACCTAGCTAGCTAGCTTTCACATCTACAAACGAACTGCATATCAAACAATCTGCATATCTAGCTTTAGCTAGCTAACGTTAGCTAGTTGAAATAAAGGCATTGGGCATCTTGTGGGGTTTATACAGTGTAGCTACATGATGATATTGTTAGATTCCTTCGAGTACAAAACAGTCTGAATACAGAAGATGTAAGCTAGCTAGCTAAGTAGCCTTGTTAGCTAGCTTGAACACTGAACAGATTAAGGTTAGCAGCTATGTAGCTAGAAGGCTAAAACATGACCCAACTCTTATCTAACGTTACCATGAGAACAGAGGCCATTTCGGTTTCACTCTTGCACGTTTCAAAATATCCAGTTTATGGATTGTTTTTTAAAATTTATTTATTATTTATTTTTTTACCCACTTTTTTCTCCCCAATTTCGTGGTATCCAATTGTTAGTAGTTACTATCTTGTCTCATCGCTACAACTCCCGTACGGGCTCGGGAGAGACGAAGGTCGAAAGCCATGCGTCCTCCAAAACACAACCCAACCTAGCCGCACTGCTTCTTAACACAGCGCGCATCCAACCCGGAAGCCAGCCGCATCAATGTGTCGGAGGAAACACCGTGCACCTGGCGACCTTGGTTAGCGCGCACTGCGCCCGGCCCGCCACAGGAGTCGCTGGTGCGCGATGAGACAAGGATATCCCTACCGGCCAAACCCTCCCTAACCCGGACGACGCTAGGCCAATTGTGCGTCACCCTACGGACCTCCCGGTCGCGGCCGGCTGCGACAGAGCCTAGGCGCGAACCCAGAGTCTCTGGTGGCACAGCTAGCGCTACGATATCCAGTTTATGGATTGTTCATGAGTAGTCTTTTTCTCACTTATTTTTCGCTTTTGGGTATCGAATTAATTCAAATCCAAGAACCGAATGATGCTGGTTGGCTTTGTCTGCTGTGTTTGTTTTTGGCGGCTATTCCGGGGCAGCAGGCTCATTAGATTAGCGCAAAGACACACCTAGTCCAGAAGGCCAGCCCAAAGCGGCTCAGGGCCCAACCAAAGACACACCTAGTCCTGAAGGCCAGCCCAAAGCGGCTCAGGGCCCAACCAAAGACACACCTAGTCCAGAAGGCCAGCCCAAAGCGGCTCAGGGCCCAACCAAAGACACACCTAGTCCAGAAGGCCAGCCCAAAGCGGCTCAGGGCCCAACCAAAGACACACCTAGTCCAGAAGGCCAGCCCAAAGCGGCTCAGGGCCCAACCAAAGACACACCTAGTCCAGAAGGCCAGCCCAAAGCGGCTCAGGGCCCAACCAAAGACACACCTAGTCCAGAAGGCCAGCCCAAAGCGGCTCAGGGCCCAACCAAAGACACATCTAGTCCAGAAGGCCAGCCCAAAGCGGCTCAGGGCCCAACCAAAGACACACCTAGTCCAGAAAGCCTCCTGGCCACTCCCCCAGTGGTCTGAGGAGAATCAACCCTCTTGGCCACTCCCTCAGTGGTCTTTGGAGAATCAACCCTCTTGGCCACTCCCCCAGTGGTCTTTGGAGAATCAACCCTCTAGGCCACTCCCCCAGTGGTCTTTGGAGAATCAACCCTCTAGGCCACTCCCCCAGTGGTCTGAGGAGAATCAACCCTCTTGGCCACTCCCCCAGTGGTCTGAGGAGAATCAACCCTCTTGGCCACTCCCCCAGTGGTCTGAGGAGAATCAACCCTCTAAGCCACTCCCTCAACAGTCTGAGGAGAATCAACTCTCTTGGCCACTCCCCCAGTGGTCTGAGGAGAATCAACCCTCTTGGCCACTCCCCCAGTGGTCTGAGGAGAATCAACCCTCTTGGCCACTCCCTCAACAGTCTGAGGAGAATCAACCCTGTGCCACACATGGCACAGGGCACACAATGGTGTGCATCACACATAGCACAGGGCACACAATGGTGTGCATCACACATGGCACCCTATTCCCTTTATAGTGACTTTTGATAAGGGCCCATAGGGTATAAATGGTTAATATAAATATATAAATGGTTAATATAAATATATAATATAAATATATAAATGGTTAATATAAATATATAAATGGTTAATATAAATATATAAATGGTTAATATATATATATACTATAAATATATAAATGGATAATATAAATATATAATATATAATATAAATATATAAATGGTAGATATCAATATATAATATAAATATATAAATATATAATATAAGTATATAAATGGTTGATATAAATGGTTGATGCAACGAGAGAGAGAGAGAGAGAGAGAGAGAGAGAGAGAGAGAGAGAGGAAACGTCTTCAGTGAAGGGATTTCTGTGTAGTAGGGCTCTGTTTGAGTCATGATGTGTATCCACTCCCACACAGACCATAGATTTCCCTTCAGTTCCAGTTCAACACTGACTGTATTATAAACAATGACTGAGGGACTTTTACTTTCAGAATGACCCACCATTCTATTCCATCTGGTTTACAGGAAACACTCAGAGGCTGTCCACGGCCTGAATTAGACCCAAGTTACTGCCATGATGGCACAGACACGGCTTCATCAACAATGGTAATGTGTGTTATGTGAAAATAAATAGTAGGTGAATTCCCCAGCCAAGCAGATACAAGTAGTAGAGTCATTTTGTTTGTGAAGTGCATTATCAAAAAGCTTTCTCCTTTCTTTAGAACAAAATGCAATTGACCTCTTGGCTGTCTATTGCATCACCCTGTCACAGGCCCTCACAGTCAATATATTGTTTATGAAGATTGCCCGCTGCAGTTGTTTGAGAGATGTCCTGCTTGCAGGGGAGGGGAAGGGAAGGGGGGGGGGGGGGGGGGGGGTGTGGCATCACGCTGTGAGCATTCCTAGAAATGGAAAAGGGAGAACACTTGAATCAGGTTGGTGACACTTGACCTGGTCAAAGGTCAAAAGAGAGTCTTGTCCCAATTCACCTTCGTAACCTAGCCTGGTGGAACCGGCCTGGATCGCTACATTTACCATTCATGATATATACACAGCGATCAGGTTGGTTCCACCAGGGTAATCATAACCATCGTTGATAATGTAATCAGTGCTCTGTGAGTGTGTTTGTGTGTTACCAACCATTATCTTTAATGAGAGGCCAGGAGCTGTTCTACACTGCCATGCCCGTTAATGGGGCGCTGGCAAAGTACCTTACCTACAGCTTCATCTCTTGCCTGTTTACCAATGGTTGTCGATGGGCAGAGACCAGAATTAGGAAGGTTTAGTCTGACCTGCTCAAACTTTAACATAGTAGATGTTTGTTTGTCAGATCTGGCACAAGGCATAACATTTTACTAGACACTTGTACGACTTGTATTGTATTTTTTTTATCATTGTTGAATTGAATATTATCAGTCAATATGGGGAGGGAGAAACCCTGTGTATTCTGGACCAGGATCAGGTATCAGTCAATATGAGGAGGGAGAAACCCTGTGTATTCTGGACCAGGATCAGGTATCAGTCAATATGGGGAGGGGGAAACACTGTGTATTCTGGACCAGGATCAGTCAATATGAGGAGGGAGAAACCCTGTGTATTCTGGACCAGGATCAGTCAATATGAGGAGGGAGAAACCCTGTGTATTCTGGACCAGGATCAGTCAATATGAGGAGGGAGAAACCCTGTGTATTCTGGACCAGGATCAGTCAATATGGGGAGGGAGAAACCCTGTGTATTCTGGACCAGGATCAGTCAATATGAGGAGGGAGAAACCCTGTGTATTCTGGACCAGGATCAGTCAATATGGGAAGGGAAAAACCCTGTGTATTCTGGACCAGGATCAGTCAATATGGGGAGGGAGAAACCCTGTGTATTCTGGACCAGGATCAGGTATCAGTCAATATGAGGAGGGAGAAACCCTGTGTATTCTGGACCAGAATCAGGTATCAGACAATATGAGGAGGGAGAAACCCTGTGTATTCTGGACCAGGATCAGTCAATATGAGGAGGGAGAAACCCTGTTTATTCTGAACCAGGATCAGGTATCAGTCAATATGGGGAGGGAGAAACCCTGTGTATTCTGATCCAGGATCAGTCAATATGAGGAGGGAGAAACCTTGTGTATTCTGGACCAGGATCAGTCAATATTGGGAGGGAGAAACCCTGTGTATTCTGAACCAGGATCAGGTATCAGACAATATTGGGAGGGAGAAACCCTGTGTATTCTGGACCAGGATCAGTCAATATGAGAAGGGAGAAACCCTGTGTATTCTGCAACAGGATCAGTCAATATGAAGAGGGAGAAACCCTGTGTATTCTGCAACAGGATCAGTCAATATGGGGAGGGAGAAACCCTGTGTATTCTGGACCAGGATCAGTCAATATGAGGAGGGAGAAACCCTGTGTATTCTGGACCAGGATCAGTCAATATGAGGAGGGAGAAACCCTGTGTATTCTGAACCAGGACCAGGTATCAGTCAATATGGGGAGGGAGAAACCCTGTGTATTCTGAACCAGGATCAGGTATCAGTCAATATGGGGAGGGAGAAACCCTGTGTATTCTGAACCAGGATCAGGTATCAGTCAATATGAGGAGGGAGAAACCCTGTGTATTCTGAACCAGGATCAGTCAATATGAGGAGGGAGAAACCCTGTGTATTCTGGACCAGGATCAGGTATCAGTCAATATGAGGAGTGAGAAACCCTGTGTATTCTGGACCAGGATCAGGTATCAGTCAATATGAGGAGGGAGAAACCCTGTGTATTCTGAACCAGGATCAGTCAATATGGGGAGGGAGAAACCCTGTGTATTCTGGACCAGGATCAGTCAATATGAGGAGGGAGAAACCCTGTGTATTCTGGACCAGGATCAGTCAATATGGGGAGGGAGAAACCCTGTGTATTCTGGACCAGGATCAGTCAATATGAGGAGGGAGAAACCCTGTGTATTCTGAACCAGGATCAGTCAATATGGGGAGGGAGAAACCCTGTGTATTCTGGACCAGGATCAGTCAATATGAGGAGGGAGAAACCCTGTTTATTCTGAACCAGGATCAGGTATCAGTCAATATGGGGAGGGAGAAACCCTGTGTATTCTGATCCAGGATCAGTCAATATGAGGAGGGAGAAACCCTGTGTATTCTGGACCAGGATCAGTCAATATGGGGAGGGAGAAACCCTGTGTATTCTGGACCAGGATCAGGTATCAGTCAATATGGGGAGGGAGAAACCCTGTGTATTCTGGACCAGGATCAGTCAATATGAGGAGGGAGAAACCCTGTGTATTCTGGACCAGGATCCGGTATCAGTCAATATGGGGAGGGAGAAACCCTGTGTATTCTGGACCAGGATCCGGTATCAGTCAATATGGGGAGGGAGAAACCCTGTGTATTCTGGACCAGGATCAGTCAATATGAGGAGGGAGAAACCCTGTGTATTCTGTACCAGGATCAGGTATCAGTCAATATGAGGAGGGAGAAACCCTGTGTATTCTGGACCAGGATCAGTCAATATGAGAAGGGAGAAACCCTGTGTATTCTGCAACAGGATCAGTCAATATGAAGAGGGAGAAACCCTGTGTATTCTGCAACAGGATCAGTCAATATGGGGAGGGAGAAACCCTGTGTATTCTGGACCAGGATCAGTCAATATGAGGAGGGAGAAACCCTGTGTATTCTGGACCAGGATCAGTCAATATGAGGAGGGAGAAACCCTGTGTATTCTGAACCAGGACCAGGTATCAGTCAATATGGGGAGGGAGAAACCCTGTGTATTCTGAACCAGGATCAGGTATCAGTCAATATGGGGAGGGAGAAACCCTGTGTATTCTGAACCAGGATCAGGTATCAGTCAATATGAGGAGGGAGAAACCCTGTGTATTCTGAACCAGGATCAGTCAATATGAGGAGGGAGAAACCCTGTGTATTCTGGACCAGGACCAGGATCAGTCAATATGAGGAGGGAGAAACCCTGTGTATTCTGGACCAGGATCCGGTATCAGTCAATATGGGGAGGGAGAAACCCTGTGTATTCTGGACCAGGATCCGGTATCAGTCAATATGAGGAGGGAGAAACCCTGTGTATTCTGGACCAGGATCAGTCAATATGAGGAGGGAGAAACCCTGTGTATTCTGTACCAGGATCAGGTATCAGTCAATATGAGGAGGGAGAAACCCTGTGTATTCTGGACCAGGATCAGTCAATATGAGGAGGGAGAAACCCTGTGTATTCTGAACCAGGATCAGTCAATATGAGGAGGGAGAAACCCTGTGTATTCTGAACCAGGATCAGTCAATATGGGGAGGGAGAAACCCTGTGTATTCTGGACCAGGATCAGTCAATATGAGGAGGGAGAAACCCTGTGTATTCTGGACCAGGATCAGTCAATATGGGGAGGGAGAAACCCTGTGTATTCTGGACCAGGATCAGTCAATATGAGGAGGGAGAAACCCTGTGTATTCTGAACCAGGATCAGTCAATATGGGGAGGGAGAAACCCTGTGTATTCTGGACCAGGATCAGTCAATATGAGGAGGGAGAAACCCTGTGTATTCTGGACCAGGATCAGTCAATATGAAGAGGGAGAAACCCTGTGTATTCTGGACCAGGATCAGTCAATATGAGGAGGGAGAAACCCTGTGTATTCTGGACCAGGATCAGGTATCAGTCAATATGAGGAGGGAGAAACCCTGTGTATTCTGAACCAGGATCAGTCAATATGAGGAGGGAGAAACCCTGTGTATTCTGGACCAGGATCAGTCAATATGAGGAGGGAGAAACCCTGTGTATTCTGGACCAGGATCAGTCAATATGAGGAGGGAGAAACCCTGTGTATTCTGGACCAGGATCAGTCAATATGAGGAGGGAGAAACCCTGTTTATTCTGGACCAGGATCAGTCAATATGAGGAGGGAGAAACCCTGTGTATTCTGGACCAGGATCAGGTATCAGTCAATATGGGGAGGGAGAAACCCTGTGTATTCTGGACCAGGATCAGGTATCAGTCAATATGAGGAGGGAGAAACCCTGTGTATTCTGGACCAGGATCAGGTATCAGTCAATATGGGGAGGGAGAAACCCTGTTTATTCTGGACCAGGATCAGTCAATATGAGGAGGGAGAAACCCTGTGTATTCTGGACCAGGATCAGGTATCAGTCAATATGAGGAGGGAGAAACCCTGTGTATTCTGAACCAGGATCAGTCAATATGAGGAGGGAGATACCCTGTGTATTCTGGACCAGGATCAGTCAATATGGGGAGGGAGAAACCCTGTGTATTCTGGACCAGGTTCAGTCAATATGAGGAGGGAGAAACCCTGAGTATTCTGGACCAGGAACAGTCAATATGAGGAGGGAGAAACCCTGTGTATTCTGGACCAGGATCAGGTATCAGTCAATATGGGGAGGGAGAAACCCTGTGTATTCTGGACCAGGTTCAGTCAATATGAGGAGGGAGAAACCCTGAGTATTCTGGACCAGGATCAGGTATCAGTCAATATGGGGAGGGAGAAACCCTGTGTATTCTGGACCAGGATCAGGTATCAGTCAATATGGGGAGGGAGAAACCCTGTGTATTCTGGATCAGGTATCAGTCAATATGAGGAGGGAGAAACCCTGTTTATTCTGGACCAGGATCAGTCAATATGAGGAGGGAGAAACCCTGTGTATTCTGGACCAGGATCAGGTATCAGTCAATATGGGGAGGGAGAAACCCTGTGTATTCTGGACCAGGATCAGGTATCAGTCAATATGGGGAGGGAGAAACCCTGTGTATTCTGGACCAGGATCAGTCAATATGGGGAGGGAGAAACCCTGTGTATTCTGGATCAGGTATCAGTCAATATGGGGAGGGAGAAACCCTGTGTATTCTGAACCAGGATCAGGTATCAGTCAATATGAGGAGGGAGAAACCCTGTGTATTCTGGACCAGGATCAGGTATCAGTCAATATGGGGAGGGAGAAACCCTGTGTATTCTGGACCAGGATCAGTCAATATGGGGAGGGAGAAACCCTGTGTATTCTGGACCAGGATCAGGTATCAGTCAATGTGGGGAGGGAGAAACCCTGTGTATTCTGGACCAGGATCAGTCAATATGGGGAGGGAGAAACCCTGTGTATTCTGGATCAGGTATCAGTCAATATGGGGAGGGAGAAACCCTGTGTATTCTGGACCAGGATCAGGTATCAGTCAATATGGGGAGGGAGAAACCCTGTGTATTCTGGACCAGGATCAGGTATCAGTCAATATGAGGAGGGAGAAACCCTGTGTATTCTGGACCAGGATCAGTCAATATGAGGAGGGAGAAACCCTGTGTATTCTGGACCAGGATCAGTCAATATGAGGAGGGAGAAACCCTGTGTATTCTGAACCAGGATCAGTCAATATGAGGAGGGAGAAACCCTGTGTATTCTGGACCAGGATCAGGTATCAGTAAATATGAGGAGGGAGAAACCCTGTGTATTCTGGACTAGGATCCGTCAATATGGAGAGGGAGAAACCCTGTGTATTCTGGACCAGGATCAGGAACTCCTGTTTTATAGGAAGGTATGAACACTCTGACATGTTACCATGGTAACCCCATTACCATCAGACAGGAAGGTATGAACACTCTGACATGTTACCATGGTAACCCCATTACCATCAGACAGGAAGGTATCAACACTCTGACATGTTATCATGGTAACCCCATTACCATCAGACAGTAAGGTATGAACACTCTGACATGTTACCATGGTAACCCCATTACATCAGACAGTAAGGTATGAACACTCTGACATGTTACCATGGTAACCCCATTACCATCAGGCAGGAAGGTATGAACACTCTGACATGTTACCATGGTAACCCCATTACCAGCAGACAGGAAGGTATCAACACTCTGACATGTTACCATGGTAACCCCATTACCAGCAGACAGGAAGGTATCAACACTCTGACATGTTTCCATGGTAACCCCATTACCAGCAGACAGGAAGGTATGAACACTCTGACATGTTACCATGGTAACCCCATTACCAGCAGACAGGAAGGTATGAACACTTTGACATATTACCATGGTAACCCCATTACCATCAGACAGGAAGGTATGACCACTCTGACATGTTACCATGGTAACCCCATTACCATCAGACAGGAAGGTATGACCACTCTGACATGTTACCATGGTAACCCCATTACCATCAGACAGGAAGGTATGACCACTCTGACATGTTACCATGGTAACCCCATTACCATCAGACAGGAAGGTATGAACACTCTGACATGTTACCATGGTAACCCCATTACCACCAGACAGGAAGGTATGAAACACTCTGACATGTTACCATTGTAGCCCCATTACCAGCAGACAAAATGCTGTTAGGCACAGTATCTGTACCAGCTGGGAATGTCAATGAAACGTGAAAGGTGCACATTATTATGTTACCAGGACACTGCTTCTATGGTATTATGTAAAGAGTGGTTTATTCTACATCGACCTGTTTGAAAGTTTATCTACATAAATTCAGCAATTACATTCTTGTCATATTACTCTGTAGGTGACTTCAAAGCTTCCTCTGGCATCTCGACATACATCTGCCTGTAGTTATTGAACTCATCCTGCAGGAGCAACCTGGTCTCAGAGCAGTTTGTATTTGTAATGCGATGCTACTGGCGGCAGAGAAGTCAGGCGCAGGAGAGCGGAAACTGATTTACAACGGTTGTGTTTAGTAACCATAAACCACCGTCAACAGAACAATACAATAAATGGGTCAAACAAAACCCGGTAATACCAGCATACAGTGCACAAGCACTACAAGAAACAATTACCGACAAGGACATGGGGGGGGGGGGGGGGGGGGAACAGAGGGTTAAATACACAACATGTAATTGATGTGATTGGAACCAGGTGTGGATGGAAGACAAGACAAAACCAATGGAAAATTAAAAGTGGATCGGCGATGGCTAGAAGGTCGGTGACGTCAACCGCCGAACGCCGCCCGAACAAGCAGAGGGACCAACTTCGGCGGAAGTCGTGACAGTATTATTCTGTATGTAAAAACATTCCACTTAATTTAGTATGATGTGTTATGTTTCGTATGGTTTGTATTAATTTGTGGATGTCCATCATCCATTTCGTAAGATACAGTAAGTAAAACATTTGCAAAATGTACAGTATGTTATGAAATTGCAATAGTTATATGTTATGAATTCTAATTTGTTGTGGCTAATGCTAATGTTAGCTAACTAGCGAACGTTGGCTAGGCTATGGGTTAGGCCGGGTTAGGGTTAAGGTTAGGAGTTAAGTTAAAGGGTTATTAAGGTTAGGGTTAGGGTAAGGGTTAGCTAAAAGGGTTAAGATTAGGGTTAGCTAACATGCTGAGTAATTGCAAAGTAGTAAGTACTTGAAAATGGCTAATTAGCTACAATGCTGTCCATGATGAGATTCGAACATTCAAGTAACCTTCTGTCTTGTGTAACCATACCAGATAAAAAAACATGAGCTGGCGCACACCCAGAAAATAGTTTGCGAATAAACTATAAACTATCAAAATATAGAAAGTCGCACACTACATGTATAATCTCCCAACAATTTATTGGGTATTTACCAACGTTTCGGCATCACTGTGCCTTGTGATGCCTGGCATCACCCTTGAGGAAGGCACAGTGATGCCGAAACGTTGGTAAATACCCAATAAATTGTTGGGAGATTATACATGTAGTGTGCGACTTTCTATATTTTGATAGTTTATTGTGTAACCATACCAAACGTAACATATCATACTAATTTGAGTGTCACGGATTTATGTTTACTATGTTACGACTAGTCTATGAGACCAGGCTGGCAGGATGTTTGCTTGTTGTGATTAATTGGGGGAAAAACAGTTGCAGGCAAGTTTCTGCCAGATGGGTGTGTCTTGGTGGTGGCAAGGACATCAAACCACACCCCCAAGCCAAGTCACGTTTGGCTTCTGTCATGGCCGCCGGCATTACATGAGGAGCAAGCCAACAAACGAGGCCACGTCAGCAACTGCAGTTCCGGCTTTAAAACAAGTTTCTGACTCACTAAAAAAAACATCCCATGGGACTTTATCGCTAGATTAAAGGGATGGGGGTTTAGAGAAGGGGCTGTTATCGCAGTCTAACCAAGTCTGGCTGCTCAGTCGGGAAATGGCACCATTACACAGCTATCCTCTCTCTCTCATAAGAAGCATCTGAACTGAGTGACCAAAACATTAAGAACACCAGCTCTTTCCGTGACAGAGACTTGACCAGGTGAAAAGCTATTGTCCCTTATCGATGTCGCTTGTTTAAATCTACATCCTTCAGTGTAGATGAAGGGGGAGGGGGAGACAGGTTAAAGAAGGATTTTTGCCCCGAGCCAGTAGTAGATCTATAAGGAAGTTGTCTGTAAGGAAGTTACAGAAGCCCTACCAAGAGCAGCTACATTCACATGTCTCTTGGTCAGAAAACTTGTCACTCTCTGTGAGATATGACTTGCGTAAATCTGTAAAACACCGTAAAATCCCCCCCTCTACAACTCTCCGCTCTCCCCCCATGTGGTTTGGTTTCGCGTCAGGTTAGTGGCTTGTGCAATCAGTAGTAAAGACTACTTTGTGTCAATCAATCTCACAGTTGTTTCACATCTTTCTTACAGGACTTCTTTCTCCTTTGGCTCTGTCATGTTGGGAAAATAATAGATAAATACTTCTTAAAAAGATAACTGGGTGCTTAACAATGTGTATTACTATTTAACAATGTGTATTACTATTTAACAATGTGTATTACTATTTAACAATGTGTATTACTATTTAACAATGTGTATTACTATTTAATTAACAGTGTGTATTACGTTTTAACAATGTGTTTTACTATTTAACAATGTGTATTACTATTTAACAATGTGTATTACTATTTAACAATGTGTATTACTATTTAACAATGTGTATTACTATTTAATTAACAGTGTGTATTACGTTTTAACAATGTGTTTTACTATTTAACAATGTGTATTACTATTTAATTAACAGTGTGTATTACTATTTAACAATGTGTATTACTAATTAACAATGTCTATTACTATTTAACAATGTGTATTACTATTTAATTAACAGTGTGTATTACTATTTAACAATGTGTATTACTATTTAACAATGTCTATTACTATTTAACAAGATGTATTACTATTTAACAATGTGTATTACTATTTAACAATGTGTATTACTATTTGGCAGAGTACAGAGTGAGTGGTATATGTTCAAGGTGTGTATAGTATAGCTGTCTCTTGATGATGACACGACAATTAAAAACATGTTCCTGTTTCAGAAACATACTCCTTTCCTGTTTCAGAAACATACTCCTTTCCTGTTTCAGTAACATACTCCTTTCCTGTTTCAGAAACATACTCATTTCCTGTTTCAGAAACATACTCCTTTCCTGTTTCAGAAACATACTCCTTTCCTGTTTCAGAAACATACTCATTTCCTGTTTCAGAAACATACTCATTTCCTGTTTCAGAAACATACTCATTTCCTGTTTCAGAAACATACTCCTTTCCTGTTTCAGAAACATACTCCTTTCCTGTTTCAGTAACATACTCCTTTCCTGTTTCAGTAACATACTCCTTTCCTGTTTCAGAAACATATTCCTTTCCTGTTTCAGAAACATACTCCTTTCCTGTTTCAGAAACATACTCCTTTCCTGTTTCAGAAACATACTCCTTTCCTGTTTCAGAAACATACTCCTTTCCTGTTTCAGAAACATACTCATTTCCTGTTTCAGAAACATACTCCTTTCCTGTTTCAGAAACATACTCCTTTCCTGTTTCAGAAACATACTCCTTTCCTGTTTCAGAAACATACTCCTTTCCTGTTTCAGAAACATACTCCTTTCCTGTTTCAGAAACATACTCATTTCCTGTTTCAGAAACATACTCCTTTCCTGTTTCAGAAACATACTCCTTTCCTGTTTCAGTAACATACTCCTTTCCTGTTTCAGAAACATATTCCTTTTATTGTTTAGATTTTTTTTTAATCATTCAAGGAAACAATTAACACTTTTTCAAGAAGAGAGCAAATTGTAAACCAAAACAAATCAGTATAAAACAACAGTTTAAACCAAGGCAAGTCGCCCTGTAGCCGATAGTCACGTTTCCCTCTCATAGTACTGACGACGATATTCAGACAGCTACTGTCCCAAAATGGCACCCTTTATTCCATAGAAAATTCATGTATTAGGGTGCAATTTTCGGACGCACCCTCCGACATAGAATGTTCCCTTGGGTACACACCAACAGCTGTGCTGCAATGCTCAAACAGGATATGATGTCATAAACTGCAGCTTGACTTCCATTTAAAACCCTTGTTGATCCTTTACAAACGTAATAGTGATTGTCATCGTCGTAGTGAATAATCACAACTTATCTTCAATGTTTTGTAAACTTATTCAGAAGGTGTAGCCACTTGTCTACCTTACACGTAACTTAATGTACGGTTGTATCTTCAATGTGCTGTCGTTTTATTCAGAAAAGGTAGCCGCTTGTCAAACACCGTCTCTTACAGGGCAGAGGTGAGCACCCAACCACCTGGTACCACAAAACAAAAAAAGCCTGGGCCTCTGGGCAGACAGGGGGCAGTTCAACACTCACATACACCATGTTACACGTACAACTTGGGTATCTATGGCTGTCTCAAATCAACACTATAAACATATATTTTTTTAAGCAGCAAAGTCCCATTGAGACCCAATGTCTCTTTTGCAAGGAAGTATTCCATGTTATTGTGTTTATGTGTTGATAAACTATTATCTTTGGCTTGACCGTGAGGGGTCAGGTGCTTACAATTAAAATCAGGTCATCTCTCTCTCTCTGTTAATTATCTTTGCACTCCAAATGCCTGTAAAAGTGCCTTTTAAAAACGTCGTCATCGCTTTAGCCTATCAAATCACAGGGTTAACAGAAAGAAATGTGTCAAACCAATACGGTACCGAATCACAGACAGTTGGGATTCTACTGCTTGGCATTCCTCCACCTCACATGTATAAAAAGACATCTCTCAGATTGGCTCAGTTACTGAAATTGAAAAACAGTCTCAGAAAACACATGTTAAACCTTCTCCGCAAAAGAGGAACAGCTCTTTTCAGGAATGAAAGATCCACACACAGCGTCGATTGAATTTAGACATAACTTTCCTAGTCCCATCAACAACCTTTTATCTGACTTATCCTGGGGGTAAAGAAATATGTGACTATGAAACATATGAATACGATTTTACTGAAATCGACACAAAATGACTTTTCACGACAAAGAGTAGTGTTCCTATGTACACACACCTACTTCAGTACATACAAAATAATATTATTTATAAATATGAATATTTATAAATATTATTTTAAAATATGTATATTATGGAACGATAAAAATCACACCGACATGTCAGAAGGTTTTTCTCATCTTTTTCACTCAATAATTAAACTGTAAGAATGTTAAATACATTTTGTACAAAAATATAATCGTTATCATTAGTGACTTCAAAAGCCTTATTCAAGTTTAAAAAATACATATTTTCCTTGACGCTCACAAAAATTATTTGAGAGATTTAAAGTCTGTCTCTTGATTATTCGGGTTTTTTTTTCTCTCTCTCTCTTCAGACTAAGACGTACACAGAGTGTACAAAACATTAAGAACACCTGCTCTTTCCATGACATAGATTGACCAGGTGAATCCAGCTGAAAGCTATGATCCCTGATTGATTTCACTTGTCAAATCCACTTGTAATCAGTGTAGATGAAGGGAAGGAGACGGGTTAAAGGAGGATTTTTAATCCTTGAGACAATTGAGACATGGATTGTGTATGTGTGCCATTCAGAGGGTGAATGGGCAAGACACAATTATTAAGTTCCTTTGAATGGGGTATGGTAGTAGGTGCCAGGCGCACCGGTTTGAGTGTGTCAAGAACTGCAACCTTGCTGGGATTTACATACTCAACAGTTTCCCGTGCGTATCAACAATAGTCCACCACCCAAAGGACATCCAGCCAACTTGACACAACTGTGGGAAGCATTGGAGTCAACATGGGCCAGCATCCCTGTGGAACGCTTTTGACACCTTGTAGAGTCCATGTCTTGACGAATTGAGGCTGTTCTGAGGGCAAAAGGGGGTGCAACTCCATATTAAGAAGGTGTTCCTAATGTTTTGTCCACTCTGTGTACATAAATACCATTGTTTATGTATATACTGTAATTATAGGAAAATACATTCAGTGCACCAACTATGTAAAAGTACTTACAGTATAGAGGCTTAAAGAAATCTTTCCAAATTGTTTAAACATCAATCAACAAAACAGTTTTCTTTAAGTTGCCATGTTGGTCCACTGCACTGAATCATCGTTTTTGGTGAAGAGGTTAAGCTAATTCATGTAAAAAGTAGAGCGCTTATTATATGATTTAAATACTTTATCGACAATCATAGGAAAAAGGTTTTAAATAAAGTATAAAATAGTTTGTAGAAACATGTCTACACAGAGTCCATGTTGAGACCACAGATAAATATCAGACCAGATTTCATGTTTTGATTTATGTGCAATATCATATTTCCCCAAAAACATAAATACCAAAGATACATTTTGCATAAATAAATTGCTCCAGAAATGTTATAAAACAAGAAATAAAATCATAATATATCTATTGATTAAAAGCCCTTGTCTTGTTACTTCATTGTAGCTTGCTGCATTCTCAAGAAGCCTCTTCCCTTTCTGTCCGTCCGTCCGTCCGTCCGTCCGTCCGTCCGTCCGTCCGTCCGTCCGTCCGTCCGTCCGTCCGTCCGTCCGTCCGTCCGTCCGTCCGTCCGTCCGTCCGTCCGTCCGTCCGTCCGTCCGTCCGTCCGTCCGTCCGTCCGTCCGTCCGTCCGTCCGTCTGTCTGTCTGTCCGTCTGTCTGTCTGTCTGTCTGTCTGTCTGTCTGTCTGTCTGTCTGTCTGTCTGTCTGTCTGTCCGTCTGTCTATTAACACAACAAGTTTGTCTAAAATGTCTCTGAAAATGTATCTCTGACACGGTGTAGTTCAGGTTAACACAGCACTGATCCACAATGTTACCACATTGACATCATTTTACTCCTACACTAAAACCTATAGGTCAGCATTATTACAGGAAGAACAGTGCAAAAGGTATTTTGGTTGGAGTGTAGGAAAATCTTTCAGAATTACCAAGGTTCCAAAATGAATTACCAAGGTTCCAAAATGAATTACCAATGTTCCAAAATGAATTACCAAGGTTCCAAAATAAATTACCAAGGTTCCAAAATGAATTATCAAGGTTCCAAAATAAATTACCAAGGTTCCAAAATAAATTACCAAGGTTCCAAAATAAATTACCAAGGTTCCAAAATAAATTACCAAGGTTCCAAAATGAATTATCAAGGTTCCAAAATGAATTACCAAGGTTCTAAAATGAATTACCAAGGTTCCAAAATGAGTTATCAAGGTTCCAAAATGAATTATCAAGGTTCCAAAATGAATTACCAAGGTTCCAAAATGATTTACCAATGTTCCAAAATGAATTACCAAGGTTCCAAAATGAATTACCAAGGTTCCAAAATGAATTTGCCATGTTCCAAAATGACAACCAATAGTAATCTTTGTTACTATAAAGTTTATCTTACAAAGTTGTGATTGGTTTAAATCTATTTAAACTATTTCTATATCACCAGAAGCTTCTGTCTGTTTCACATGAACACAGTTATTTAATAAAAACACATTTAGGTCTGGATTCAATCCGGATCGCGCAAGATCCGTGTTAAAATGAAAATGTCATTTCCGATTGAGCCGACATATGCAGCTTTGACCGTGAATGCGAGCTCTGCAAACGCGGGAACATTGCCATTTAAATTTCAAACAAGCTATAACGCGGATATTCTGCAATACTTTGGCAATACGGATTGTATCCAGCCCTTAGAGTTGAAAGTCTCAAGAGGTTGGTTTTGCTGTCATCTCATACACACATTGCACAATTCTAAACAGACAGATAATACATTCCAATACAAGAGACTAAAGTGACTCAAACAAATAAATCTGCACCTCTTATCTACATCAACATTATTACGACCAATGGATTTGATCAACAACATTGTGATACTTTGACCAATTACTTGTTTGTTGAAAAAGCGGAAAAAGCTTTAATTCCCATAACTTCAAACTACAGTTTAGAGTCAGTATGCTCAGGGCCTTGAGGTGCCACATGAGATTATCCTAGTACCGTTAATTGTCATTTTCAAAATGTTCTAAAGTCAAACTCACACTTTACTACAGATGTAGGCTTATCACCTGACTCAGGTAATGGCAATTATACCTGACAATACTCAGGTAATGACAATTATACCTGACAATACTCAGGTAATGACAATTATAACTGACAATACTCAGGTAATGACAATTATAGCTGACAATACTCATGTAATGACAATCATAGCTGACAATACTCAGATAATGTCAATTATAACTGACAATACTCAGGTAATGACAATCATAGCTGACAATACTCAGATAATGTCAATTATAACTGACAATACTCAGATAATGACAATTATAGCTGACAATACTCAGATAATGACAATTATAACTGACAATACTCAGATAATGACAATTATACCTGACAATACTCAGATAATGACAATTATAACTGACAATACTCAGATAATGACAATTATACCTGACAATACTCAGGTAATGACAATTATAACTGACAATACTCAGATAATGACAATTATACCTGACAATACTCAGGTAATGACAATTATAACTGACAATACTCAGGTAATGACAATTATACCTGACAATACTCAGATAATGACAATTATAACTGACAATACTTAGATAATGACAATTATAACTGACAATACTCAGGTAATGACAATTATACCTGACAATACTCAGATAATGTCAATTATAACTGACAATACTCAGATAATGACAATTATAGCTGACAATACTCAGATAATGACAATTATAACTGACAATACTCAGATAATGACAATTATACCTGACAATACTCAGATAATGACAATTATAACTGACAATACTCAGATAATGACAATTATACCTGACAATACTCAGGTAATGACAATTATAACTGACAATACTCAGATAATGACAATTATACCTGACAATACTCAGGTAATGACAATTATAACTGACAATACTCAGGTAATGACAATTATACCTGACAATACTCAGATAATGACAATTATAACTGACAATACTTAGATAATGACAATTATAACTGACAATACTCAGATAATGACAATTATAACTGACAATACTCAGATAATGACAATTATACCTGACAATACTCAGATAATGACAATTATAACTGACAATACTCAGATAATGACAATTATACCTGACAATACTCAGGTAATGACAATTATACCTGACAATACTCAGGTAATGACAATTATACCTGACAATACTCAGATAATGACAATTATACCTGACAATACTCAGATAATGTCAATTATACCTGACAATACTCAGATAATGTCAATTATACCTGACAATACTCAGATAATGACAATTATACCTGACAATACTCAGGTAATGACAATTATACCTGACAATACTCAGATAATGACAATTATACCTGACAATACTCAGGTAAAAATACCATAGAACAGTGTTTTGATTTTTTATCATAGAGATGACCTAGAATGTAGAAATTCTTGTTCTGAGGTGTAGTGTATGTACCCCCCCAGGGAACCCCGAATGTTTCATACTCTCTCAGTTATTAAAATTCCTGTTTACCACAAGCACCCTGGACCTACTGAACTGTATACTAGAGGCACGATGTCCTCCGCTCCTCACTCCTCTAACGGTTACTTGGTTCAGTGTTGTAGAGTGCAGTCGTCAGTCCTATTGAGCAGAGGTCCTTTTGGTCGCTCTCAGGGCTGCGCGAGGGCAAAATAAAAGTGAAATGTCCCGTGTACTTTTCTTGTTGTGTTACTCTACTACAACTCAAACTGTCTGTAGAGGTTAGAGAGGTGGGATTCTCCCTTCTCCCCAACCACTCACGTAGTTAGCATATTTTACTTACCATCACAACACTCCTCATCCCTGTACAGTAGAGGTACTACCTCCTTTATAGAGGACTGACTCAGAGCAACAGAAAAAAAAAAATACACTTCTCATCCCTGTACAGTCCGTTGATCAGCAGCTGGTGCTGTCCCTCTCTCCGGTGCTGTTGGCCTGCAGGGTGACTGAACTGACTGCTATTTGGCAGCCGTTGGTGACGTGATTCATGACTTTCTGTTTGAGCTGGGCCACCTGTTCCCTCAGGACCGAGGCGGTGGAGGTCAGGTCACAGTTCTGGTTCTTCAGAACCTTCACCTTCTCCTCTAGCCGGGAGATCCGCTCCAGCTTCCTTTTACGACACTTAGACGCCGCGATCCGGTTACGTAGTTTCTTCCTCTCGGCCTTGATCCTCTCCTGGGTCTCCAGGTCGATGGGAGAGAGGGAGGGAGGGGAGGAGGTGGTGTCCCCAGGAGGGTGAGGGACCTCTGGGACAGTCTGAGGGGCATCCAGGCCCCTGTTGTGGGGATGGTGGGGTCCCTGGCCTCCAGGTCTGTGGGGTCCGTGGCATGGGTAGCCGTCGGGCATCTGGCCCCCTGGGTAGGATGATGATACATGGTTGGGGTGGTTCGGGTTGTAGCTGCTGAGGTTTGTATAGATGGGCAGGTCTCCTGCAGACATGATGTTCCTCTGGTAGGGGCCTTGTATAGAGGAGGAGGGGGACATGGGAGCTCCGACCAGCTGGTTCTGTTTATGGAGATCCGCCAGGGCTTTGACGAACCCATCGGCAAAACCCTCCTGTTCGTTAGTGGCGTTGTTCCGGTACATGAAGGGGTTACCTCCGTTAGGGTTGGGGACAGGAGACGTCGTCACCAAGCCCTGGTTAGACTGGATGATGAGGTGCTCGAGGTCAGGGGAGGCTAGCTTCAGAAGATTCATATCTGACAAGCCGCCGGGCATTAACGAGCTGTTTGTGTTGCTGTTAATCCCTCCCAGATTATTAGGATTGATATTGCAGTTGCTCCCCGGCTGGTTTTGTAACAGTTTCAGGCCAGAGCTGCTGTGGGAACCGCCTGAGAAGTTATGTGCCACCTTCTTACTCATCATCTTGTGGCCCTGGTAACGTTGGTAATCTGCATGGTGCTGTCCGAAGTTGTGAGGGACACCTACGGACTCGTCATGGTAGAAAGGGGTATCCATTTTAGCCGTCATTGACGCAGGGAGACAGAATATTCATCATCTGATTAGTTAAGGTTTAAATGGTCTCGTTGGCATTAGCTGTGAAGACTAGGAGATTTCCCAAGAAAGTGTTTCTGCTAAAAAAATATTCCAATAAAGAATTCGGGCCACCTGTTAAAATAGAAAATATATGTAGATTCTACATATAATATGACATGTGATTTGAAAACCAAAACAGATACATTGTATTTGATTTATATGACTACAGTGGGAATGAAAAACTATAGTTTCACTTTCGCTCAAAAGTAAAAGCAACAAGCCGATTTTAACCATTGGAACCTCTACACATATAAATCCGATTTATAAGCGTTGGCTATATCGTATAGATCCTAATTAAAAGCGTTGGCTATACCGTATACATCCTAATTAAAAGCGTTGGCTATACCGTATACATCCTAATTAAAAGCGTTGGCTATACCGTATACATCCTAATTAAAAGCGTTGGCTATACCGTATACATCCTAATTAAAAGCGTTGGCTATACCGTATACATCCTAATTAAAAGCGTTGGCTATACCGTATACATCCTAATTAAAAGCGTTGGCTATACCGTATACATCCTAATTAAAAGCGTTGGCTATACCGTATACATCCTAATTAAAAGCGTTGGCTATACCGTATACATCCTAATTAAAAGCGTTGGCTATACCGTATACATCCTAATTAAAAGCGTTGGCTATACCGTATACATCCTAATTAAAAGCGTTGGCTATACAGTATGGTTTTAGGGATGCATTATCTGTAACACATGAATGAAAGCGAGAACCACCTTACTCTTAGGCTCCCAATAAAGTGATTTATCCTACAGTTTCTGATAATAATTGCATTATATTTTAATACGACTTGTCATGGGAGTGAATGTATAGAAGAATAGCATAAGGTTGAATATTGGCACCATATTTTATCATATAGCCTACAGTACATCCGTATGATCATATACGGTAGGATACACTAGTATTGAGTGTATCGTAATCATTCTTAAAATATAATAGTGTATCGTAATCATTCTTCAAATATACTTACAATAAGCGAAGGTTTCACAATTCCAACCCGGTGGTGACAGGAAATCCCGTTCAGTACGATGACTAGTTGATTAGCCTACTCACGTTACGTTTCGAGAAATAAACCTTCATGTGAAACAATCCAGTGACTCAACGGTGACTCGAGGTAGTCACACCGATCGACATTGACACAGAATACCATCCATCGTCCGGTAGACGTTTCCCACGCACGCTGCCTGTAAACCGGTGAGCCGGTTCGAGTGTGTGTAGGCAGATGGTCTATTAAAAATGAATCTGATATCCGTGTGTTAAACAAAAATCATCAGGAAAAATTCATATCACCCCGTTAATTATTTGTATATATTTCACTGCCTTAGAATATAGACTGTTGACATTGGAGAAATCGGGCTTCTCTTCTGCCTCTCTCGTTGCCTCGTCTGCTCTGTAGCTAGCCGCCGCTGTCAATTGGACTGGGGCTTTCTGCTTGGCCGATTAATACCATACGCCCTTCTCTCTCTCTCTGTCTCTGTCTCTGTCTCTGTCTCTGTCTCTCTCTCTCTCTCTCTCTCTCTCTCTCTCTCTCTCTCTCTCTCTCTCTCTCTCTCTCTCTCTCTCTCTCTCTCTCTCTCTCTCTACCTCTCTACCTCTCTCTCTCTCTACTTCTCTCTCTCTCGCTCTCTCTCTTTCTCTCTCTCTCTCTCTCTCTCTCTCTCTCTACCTCTCTACCTCTCTCTCTCTCTTTCTCTCTCTCTCTCTCTCCCTCTCTCTCTCTGTCTCTCTCTCTGGTTCCTGTAACTACTCTGCATAGATGTTAGTATTTTCACAAAGGTTTATTTCCTTTTATGTGTCATTTGAAATTGTATTGGTCTTTTGAAAGCCAGACTCTACTGCTCACTGAATTATAAAAAAAAAAAAAGAAGGTATTATTATCTTTTATTTAACCTTTATTTAACTAGGCAAGTCAGTTAAGAACAAATTATTATTTACAATGACAGCCTACCAGAAGGCAAAAGGCCTCCAGCGAGGATGGGGGGGGGGTTGATATTAAAAATACAAAAAATATATAAAAATAGGACAAAACACACATCGCGACAAAATAAACAACACAACATAATAAAAAGAGACCATAAGACAACAACATAGCATGGCAGCAACACATGAACTGTAGGCTTTACAATACAAACTGTGCAATGTGTAGAGGGTTTGCCGGGTTTTGTATTGCCACTACCGTGCGCTAGGTATACTCATACCACAGTAGCTACATGCCACTCTTCAACTCTCTTCTTACAAAACCGGAAAATGTCCCGAGTTGACGTGAGGACTAGACACACGAACATAACTCTTAGTGGAGTTAAAGATAAAAGCACTCGTCCCATAAAACACTATCGGCCTACTTTCTAAGTTGCACAACATTCGAGAGTGTTCTTTGCACTTCCACACAACATGTAATAACTTTGTTGATAACGCTTTGGTTCTCCACAGCATTCACTTTCATTCTATTCTATTCTATTTAGGGAATGTGTAGCCTACGATCTAACTGGTTTGGTCTTTTCCAGCAGGCATCAGAGCAGGAAGAGCAAGTCTGTCGTACACAGTGAGTGTTGAGAACATGGTCAATGCAGTCGGGCAACAACACAGGTCCCATATGGCATCCTATTCCCTGTATATGTAACAGTATAGCTTTCGTCCCTTTCCTCACCCCAACCTGGGCTCGAACCAGGGACCCTCTGCACACATCAACCACAGTCACTCACGAAGCATCGTTACCCATCGCGCCACAAAAGCCGCAGCCCTTGCAGAGCAACTACTTCTAGGTCTCAGAGCGAGTGACGTCACCGATTGAAACACTATTAGCGCACACCACCGCTAACTAGCTAGCCATTTCACATCGGTCACATATAGTACACCTCTAATAGGGTCAAAATTAGTGCACTATATAGGGAATAGGGTGCCATTAGGGATGAACACACAGATGCCCTCTACTCCTCTACTCTACCCCAGCACCACACTGCAGATGGGGCCAGAGGGAGTCAGTACTGCCTGGCTGGCTTTAGATGGGGCCAGGGGGAGTCAGTCCTGCCTGGCTTGCTTTAGATGGGGCCAGGGGGAGTCAGTACTGCCTGGCTGGCTTTAGATGGGGCCAGAGGGAGTCAGTACTGCCTGCCCGGCTGCAGATGGTGCCAGAGGGAGTCAGTCCTGCCTGCCCGGCTGCAGATGGGGCCAGAGGGAGTCAGTCCTGCCTGCCCGGCTTTAGATGGGGCCAGGGGGAGTCAGTACTGCCTACCTGGCTTTAGATTGGGCCAGAGGGAGTCAGTACTGCCTGCCTAGCTTTAGATGGGGCCAGAGGGAGTCAGTACTGCCTGCCCGGCTGCAGATGGTGCCAGAGGGAGTCAGTCCTGCCTGCCTGGCTTTAGATGGGGCCAGGGGGAGTCAGTACTGCCTACCTGGCTTTAGATGGGGCCAGAGGGAGTCAGTCCTGCCTGCCTGGCTTTAGATGGGGCCAGGGGGAGTCAGTACTGCCTGCCCGGCTGCAGATGGGGCCAGAGGGAGTCAGTACTGCCTGGCTGGCTTTAGATGGGGCCAGAGGGAGTCAGTCCTGCCTGACCGGCTGCAGATGGTGCCAGAGGGAGTCAGTCCTGCCTGCCTGGCTTTAGATGGGGCCAGGGGGAGTCAGTACTGCCTGCCCAGCTGCAGATGGTGCCAGAGGGAGTCAGTACTGCCTGGCTGGCTTTAGATGGGGCCAGGGGGAGTCAGTACTGCTTACCTGGCTTTAGATGGGGCCAGAGGGAGTCAGTACTGCCTGCCTGGCTTTAGATGGGGCCAGGGGGAGTCAGTCCTGTCTGGCTGGCTTTAGATGGGGCCAGGGGGAGTCAGTACTGCCTACCTGGCTTTAGATGGGGCCAGAGGGAGTCAGTCCTGCCTGCCCGGCTGCAGAAGGTGCCAGAGGGAGTCAGTCCTGCCTGCCCGGCTACAGATGGTGCCAGAGGGAGTAAGTCCTGCCTGCCCGGCTGCAGATGGGCCCAGAGGGAGTCAGTCCTGCCTGCCTGGCTGCAGATGGGGCCAGAGGGAGTCAGTACTGCCTTCCTGGCTGCAGATGGGGCCAGGGGGAGTTAGTCCTGCCTGCCCGGCTGCAGATGGTGCCAGAGGGAGTCAGTCCTGCCTGCCTGCCTGGCTTTAGATGGGGCCAGGGGCAGTCAGTACTGCCTGGCTGGCTTTAGATGGGGCCAGAGGGAGTCAGTCCTGCCTGGCTGGCTTTAGATGGGGCCAGGGGGAGTCAGTACTGCCTGCCTGGCTTTAGATAGGGGCAGAGGGAGTCAGTACTGCCTGCCTGGCTTTAGATGGGGCCAGGGGGAGTCAGTACTGCCTGGCTGGCTTTAGATGGGGCCAGGGGGAGTCAGTCCTGCCTGCCTGCCTGGCTTTAGATGGGGCCAGGGGAAGTCAGTACCGCCTGGCTTGCTTTAGATGGGGCCAGGGGGAGTCAGTACTGCCTGCCCGGCTATAGATGGGGCCAGGGGGAGTTACTAGTGCCTGGATGGCTTTAGATTGGGCCAGAGGGAGTCAGTACTGCCTGCCTGGCTTTAGATGGGGCCAGAGGGAGTCAGTACTGCCCGCCTGGCTTTAGATGGGGCCAGAGGGAGTCAGTACTGCCTGGCTGGCTTTAGATGGGGCCAGGGGGAGTCAGTACTGCCTGGCTGGCTTTAGATGGGGCCAGAGGGAGTCAGTACTGCCTGCCCGGCTGCAGATGGGGCCAGAGGGAGTCAGTACTTCCTGCCCGGCTGCAGATGGGGCCAGAGGGAGTCAGTACTGCCTGGCCGGCTTTAGATGGGGCCAGAGGGAGTCAGTACTGCCGGCCCGGCTGCAGAATGGGCCAGAGGGAGTCAGTACTGCCTGGCTGGCTTTAGATGGGGCCAGAGGGAGTCAGTCCTGCCTGCCTGGCTATAGATGGGGCCAGAGGGAGTCAGTCCTGCCTTCCTGGCTTTAGATGGGGCCAGAGGGAGTCAGTCCTGCCTGCCCGGCTGCAGATGGTGCCAGAGGGAGTCAGTCCTGCCTGCCCGGCTGCAGATGGGGCCAGAGGGAGTCAGTCCTGCCTGCCTAGCTGCAGATGGGGCCAGAGGGAGTCAGTACTGCCTTCCTGGCTGCAGATGGGGCCATAGGGAGTCAGTCCTGCCTGACTGGCTTTAGATGGGACCAGGGGGAGTTAGTCCTGCCTGCCCGGCTGCAGATGTTGCCACAGGGAGTCAGTCCTGCCTGCCTGCCTGGCTTTAGATGGGGCCAGGGGGAGTCAGTACTGCCTGGCTGGCTTTAGATGGGGCCAGGGGGAGTCAGTACTGCCTGGCTGGCTGGCTGTGTTGTCCAGTCCAACTGCATTAGTTTAGTTAGACCATCTGAAGGTGAACTGCTTTAGGATGTTATTCAACCTTTGTGAAGCAGTGAATATAGGACTGGACTGGATTGTTATGGATGTGTACCAAATGCCACCCCGTTCCCTATATAGTGCACTACTTTAGACCAGAGCCCCATGAAATGCACTATAAAGAGAATAGGTTTTCCTTTACCTTCAAGGTCAGTCAAGATAACAGACGTTGTGTTCCCTGCTTCACAGAATGAACATGATGGAAAATAAATAGTTAGGTTCAACTCACCTTGAATTTAGGTGTTAGCACATTCAGGACTCATGTGTGAGCTGATTCGGTTGGACAGGAAAGCTCGAGTTGTGGAGGTGAACATCGCATCAGAACAATCAGAACAAGAGATGTTCTCAAATAGGTTTCCTGATGGTCTTGTCTACTAGCTACACAAAACTGAATTTATACTCATAAAAAAAAAAAGTTATTTCCCAATTTGAAATGGATAAACGCAAACGTTTTATTTATTACCATGAAATTAAATCTGGTGAGAGTTTGGGCAATTTGTTACGCTACAACATGCACCCAAAAATCATATCAAAGCGAGATATGAATCATACATTTCAATTTCTTTCACTTGCCGAGAAATATTTTGAAATATTTAACTTTTATGGTTAAAGTGATAGTCGTAATGAAACACTTTGAAATAGGAAATTAATGTCATTTCAGCTTCCACATTTTAACACAACATATTTTACAGTATAGCAATTCTTTCTATTTATGTATTTATTTACACACTTGGCTTGAGTGATTACATTTTTCAAGGCAACATTTCTCACATGTTATTTATATGTACCAGACAGTTAAATGTACTGTGCACCTCTCTATATAAAACAGATGTGGGGCCATTTTAGATTAAATACATTGCTATATATTTGCGACATATAACATCTGCTGCACAGTGTCATGGAGTGGTGATGATACCTGAGCTATATATCGCTCAACCGTCTAAAAAAAACAAGTGTCAAAAAGAAGGGAGAAATAATGTGACAACAACTTTGGCCTCCTTTCCCCAAAGACAGTTTGGGTTTATTTACCAACTGTTAGGTAGCTACGGAGCTATAGATAATAGTGGAATACATTATGGTGCGTGTTGAGGACAAGAGAGGTTGGAACAAACAGCTCATGACGTAGTGTCTGACAACATAGAATAAACATTTATTTGAGAAGCTCTTTGAGGACAGCCTGGACTCTGGCAGGGTGGGGGACTGAGGCCTGGACTCTGGCAGGGTGGGGGACTGAGGCCTGGACTGGCAGGGTGAGGGACTGAGGCCTGGACTGGCAGGGTGAGGGACTGAGGCCTGGACTCTGGCTGGGGGACTGAGGCTTGGACTCTGGCAGGGTGAGGGACTGAGGCCTGGGGTCTGGCAGGGTGAGGGACTGAGGCCTGGGCTTGGGCAGGGTGAGGGACTGAGGCCTGGGCTCTGGCAGGGTGAGGGACTGAGGCCTGGACTGGCAGGGTGGGGGACTGAGGCCTGGACTCTGGCAGGGTGGGGGACTGAGGCCTGGGCTCGGGCAGGGTGATGGACTGAGGCCTGGACTCTGGCAGGGTGAGGGACTGAGGCCTGGACTCTGGCAGGGTGGGGGACTGAGGCCTGGGCTTGGGCAGGGTGAGGGACTGAGGCCTGGACTCTGGCAGGGTGATGGACTGAGGCCTGGGCTCTGGCAGGGTGAGGGACTGAGGCCTGGGCTCTGGCAGGGTGAGGGACTGAGGCCTGGGCTCTGGCAGGGTGAGGGACTGAGGCCTGGACTCTGGCAGGGTGAGGGACTGAGGCCTGGACTCTGGCAGGGTGGGGGACTGAGGCCTGGGCTTGGGCAGGGTGAGGGACTGAGGCCTGGACTCTGGCAGGGTGAGGGACTGAGGCCTGGACTCTGGCTGGGGGACTGAGGCCTGGACTCTGGCAGGGTGAGGGACTGAGGCCTGGGGTCTGGCAGGGTGAGGGACTGAGACCTGGACTCTGGCTGGGGGACTGAGGCCTGGACTCTGGCAGGGTGGGGGACTGAGGCCTGGACTCTGGCAGGGTGGGGGACTGAGGCCTGGGCTCGGGCAGGGTGGGGGACTGAGGCCTGGACTCTGGCAGGGTGATGGACTGAGGCTTGGACTCTGGCACGGTGGGGGACTGATGCCTGGGCTCGGGCAGGGTGAGGGACTGAGGCCTGGGCTTGGGCAGGGTGAGGGACTGAGGCCTGGGCTCTGGCAGGGTGAGGGACTGAGGCCTGGACTCTGGCAGGGTGAGGGACTGAGGCCTGGACTCTGGCAGGGTGATAGACTGAGGCTTGGGCTCTGGCAGGGTGATGGACTGAGGCCTGGACTCTGGCATGGTGATGGACTGAGGCCTGGGCTCTGATAATTATTTTGGCCAGAGCACAATGGGCTTTAATTACCCTTACCTTAACCCCATGAGCAATTACATTTTACATTTGAGTCATTTAGCAGACGCTCTTATCCAGAGCGACTTACAGTAGAGTGCATACATTTTTATTACATTTTACATTACATTACATTTTTTTTTGTTGCCAATTGTCAAACGTAGATCATTATATAGAGATATTATTATTTACTAACTTTATTGGTCCTATATAGTCCTATCCTATATAGGGATATTATTATGTACTAACTCTATTATTTAACCTTTATTTAACCAGGTAGGCCAGTTGAGAACAAGTTCTCATTTACAACTGCGACCTGGCCAAGATAAAGCAAAGCAGTGCGACACAAATGACAACACAGAGTTACACATGGAATAAACAAGCGTACAGTCAATAACACAATAGAAAAATATATATACAGTGTGTGCAAATGGCGTGAGGAGGTAAGGAAATAAATAGGCCATAGTAGCAAACTAATTACAATTTAGCAAATTAACACTGGAGTGATGGATGTGCAGATGATGATGTGCAAGTAGAAATACTGGTGTGCAAAAGAGCAAAAAAGTTAATAAAAACAATATGGGGATGAGGTAGGTAGATTTTATGGACTATTTACAGATGGGCTGTGTACAGTTGCAGCGATCGGTAAGCTGCTCAGATAGCTGATGCTTAAAGTTAGTGAGGGAGATATTATTCTCCAACTTCAGCGATTTTTGCAATTCGTTCCAGTCATTGGCAGCAGAGAACTGGAAGGAAAGGCGGCCAAAAGAGGTGTTGGCTTTAGGGATGACCAGAGAGATTTTCCGGCTGGAGCGCGTGCTACGGGTGGGTGTTGTTATCGTGACCAGTGAGCTGAGATAAGGCAGAGCTTTACCTAGCAAAGACTTATAGATGACCTGGAGCCAGTGGGTCTGGCGATGAATATGAAGCGAGGGCCAGCCGACGAGAGCATACAGGTCGCAGTGGTGGGTGGTATATTGTAGCTTTGGTGACAAAACGGATGGCTCTGGATCGGTAGGATAGTCAGTTTTACGGGGGTATGTTTGGTGGCATGAGTGAAAGAGGCTTTGTTTGCAAATAGGAAGCCGATTCTAGATTCAATTTTGTATTGGAGATGTTTAATATGAGTCTGGAAGGAGAGTTTACAGTCTAACCAGACACCTAGGTATTTGTTGTTGTCCACATATTCTAAGTCAGAACCGTCCAGAGTTGTGATGCTAGTCGGACGGGCAGGTGCGGGCAGCGATCGGTTGGACCCTATGGTACCCCCATAGAGACTGCCAGAGTTCCGGACAACAGGCCCTCCGACTTTACACATTGAATTCTATCTGAGAAGTAGTTGGTGAACCAGGCGAGGCAGTCATCTGAGAAACCAAGGCTGTTGAGTCTGCCGATAAGAATACGGTGATTGACAGAATCGAAAGCCTTGGCCAGGTTGATGAAGACGTCTGCACAGTACTGTCTTTTATTGGTGGTGGTTATGATATCGTTTAGTACCTTTAACATGACTGAGGTGCACCCGTGACCAGCTCGAAAACCGGATTGCACAGCGGAGATGGTACGGTGGGATTCAAAATAGTCAGTGATCTGTTTGTTAACTAGGCTTTCGAAGACTTTAGAAAGGCAGGGTAGGATAGATATAGGTCTGTAACAGTTTGGGTCTAGAATGTCTCCCCCTTTGAAGAGGGGGATGACCACTGCAGCTTTCCAATCTTAAGGGATCTTCGACAATACGAAAGAGAGGTTGAACAGACTGGTAATAGGGGTTGCAACAATGGTGGCAGATAATTTTAGAAAGAGAGGGTGCAGATTGTCTTGCCCAGCTGATTTGTACGGGTCCAGGTTTTGCAGCTCTTTCAGAACATCTGCTAGTTGGATTTTGGTGAAGGAGAAGCTGGGGAGGCTTGGGCAAGTAGCTGCGCGGGGTGTGGAGCTGTTGACCGGGGTAGGGGGCGCCAGGTGGAAAGCATGGCCAGCCTTAGAGAAATGCTTATTGAAATTCTCGATTATCGTGGATTTATCGATGGTGAAAGTGTTTCCTAGCCTCAGTGCAGTGGGCAGCTGGGAGGAGGTGCTCTTATTCTCCATGGACTTTACAGTGTTTCCTAGCCTCAGTGCAGTGGTCAGCTGGGAGGAGGTGCTCTTATTCTCCATGGACTTTACAGTGTTTCCTAGCCTCAGTGCAGTGGTCAGCTGGGAGGAGGTGCTCTTATTCTCCATGGACTTTACAGTGTTTCCTAGCCTCAGTGCAGTGGTCAGCTGGGAGGAGGTGCTCTTATTCTCCATGGACTTTACAGTGTTTCCTAGCCTCGGGGCAGTGGGCAGCTGGGAGGAGGTGCTCTTATTCTCCATGGACTTTACAGTGTTTCCTAGCCTCGGGGCAGTCGTCAGCTGGGAGGAGGTGCTCTTATTCTCCATGGACTTTACAGTGGTTCCTAGCCTCGGGGCAGTGGGTAGCTGGGAGGAGGTGCTCTTATTCTCCATGGACTTTACAGTGTCCCAGAACTTTTTGGAGTCAGAGCACCAGGATGCAAATTTCTGTTTGAAAAAGCTTGCCTTTGCTTTCCTAACTGACTGCATGTATTGGTTCCTAACTTCCCTGAAAATGTGCATACCGCGAGGACTTTTCGATGCTAGTGCAGCCCTCCCACAGGATGTTTTTGTACTGGTCGAGGGCAGTCAGGTCTGGAGTGAACCAAGGGCTATATCTGTTCTTAGTTTTCCATTTTTTGAAAGGGGCATGCTTATTTAAGTTGGTGAGGAAATTACTTTTAAAGAACAACCAGGCATCCTCTACTGACAGTATGAGGTCAATATCCTTCTAGGATAACCGGGCCAGGTCGATTAGAAAGGCCTGCTCGCATAAGTGTTTTAGGGAGCTTTTGACAGTGATGAGGGGTGGTCGTTTGACCGCAGACCCATAGCGGATTCAGGCAATGAGGCAGTGAATGTGTCCTATATAGGGATATAATTATTTACTAAATATATGGGTCCTATATAGAGATATTATTATTTACTAACTCTATGGGTCCTACATGGGTCCCTTGGTTTCTCAAATGATTGCCTCGCCTGGTTCACCAACTACTTCTCTGACAGAGCTCAGTGTTTCAAATCGGAGGGCCTGTTGTCCGGACCTCTGGCTTTCTCTATGGGGGTGCCACAGGGTTCAATCCTTGGGCCGACTCTTTTCTCTGTATACATCAATGATGTCGCTTTTGCTTCTGGTGATTCTCTGATCCACCTCTACGCAGACGACACCATTCTGTATACTTCTGGCCCTTCTTTGGACCTTGTGTTAACCTACCTCCAGATGAGCTTCAGTGCTATACAACTCTCATTCCGTGGCCTCCAACTGCTCTTAAATGCAAGCAAATCTAAATGCATGCTCTTCAACCGATCGCTGCCCGCCCCTGCCCGCCCGTCCAGCATCACTACTCTGGACGGTTCTGACTTAGAATATGTGGACAACTACAAATACCTAGGTGTCTGGCTAGACTGTATACTCTCCTTCCAGACTCACATTAAGCATCTCCAATCCAAAATTAAATCTAGAATCGGCTTCCTATTTCGCAACAAAGCATCCTTCACTCATGCTGCCAAACATACCCTAGTAAAACGGACTATCCTACCGATCCTTGACTTCGGCGATGTAATCTACAACATAACCTCCAACACTCTACTCAACAAATTGCATGCGGTCTATCAGTGCCATCCGTTTTGTCACCAAAGCCCCATATACTACCCACCACTGCGACCTGTACGCTCTCATTGGCTGGCCCTCGCTTCATATCCGTCGCCAGACCCACTGACTCCAGGTCATCTACAAGACCCTGCTAGGTAAAGCCCCACCTTATCTCAGCTCACTGGTCACCATAGCAGCACCCACCCAGAACACGCGCTCCAGCAGGTATATCTCTCTGGTCACCCCTAAAAAACAATTCCTCCTTCGGCCGCCTTTCCTTCCAGTTCTCTGCTGCCAATGACTGGAACTAATTGCAAAAATCACTGAAGCTGGAGACTCAAATCTCCCTCTCTAACTTTAAGCACCAGCTGTCAGAGCAGCTCACAGATCACTGCACCTGTACATACCCCATCTGTAAATAGCCCATCCACCTACCTCATCCCCATATTGTTATTTATTTTATTAGTTTTGCTCCTTTGCACCCCAGTACCGCTACTTGCACACTCATCTTCTACACTTTTATCACCCCAGTGTTTAATTTGACATACTGTAATAATTTCGCCACTATGGACTATTTATTGCCTCACCCCCCTTATCCTATCTCATTTGCACACACTGTATACAGACTTTCTCTATTGTGTTATAATTTTTTTTTTTTTTTTTTTTTTTTTTTTAATTTTATCCCATTTTCTCCCCAATTTTCGTGGTATCCAATCGCTAGTAATTACTACCTTGTCTCATCGCTACAACTCCCGTACGGGCTCGGGAGAGACGAAGGTCGAAAGCCATGCGTCCTCCGAAGCACAACCCAACCAGCCGTACTGCTTCTTAACACAGCGCGCCTCCAACCCGGAAGCCAGCCGCACCAATGTGTCGGAGGAAACACCGTGTACCTGGCCCCCTTGGTTGGCGCGCACTGCGCCCGGCCCGCCACAGGAGTCGCTGGAGCGCGATGAGACAAGGATATCCCTACCGGCCAAACCCTCCCTAACCCGGACGACGCTATGCCAATTGTGCGTCGCCCCACGGACCTCCCGGTCGCGGCCGGCTGCGACAGAGCCTGGGCGCGAACCCAGAGACTCTGGTGGCGCAGTTAGCACTGCGATGCAGTGCCCTAGACCACTGCGCCACCCGGGAGGCCCCTCTATTGTGTTATTGACTGTATGTTTGTTTATTCAATGTGTAACTCTGTGTTGCTGTTTGTGTCGCACTGCTTTGCTTTATCTTGGCCAGGTCGCAGTTGTAAATTAGAACTTGTTCTCAACTAGCCTACCTGGTTAAATAAAGGGTTAAGGTTATATATATAAATATAATATATAAATACCTGGTTAAATAAAGGTGAAATAAAAATAAAATAAAAACAAATATAGCAATGTTATTATTTACTAACTCTATGCGTCCTGAATAGGGAAAATATTATTTACTAACTCTATGGGTCCTGAATAGGGAAAATATTATTTACTAACTCTAAGGGTCCTACATAGGGATATTATACAAACGTACAGTCAATAACACAATAGAAAAGTCCAAATACAGTGTGTGCAAATGGAGTAAGGAGGTAAGGCAATAAATTGGCCATTGTAGCGAAGTAATTACAGATAGATGTGCAGATGATGACGTGCAAGTAGAAATACTGATGTGCAAAATAGCAAAAAAAGTAAATAAAAACAATATGGAGGATGTCGTGTTATTTCAGATGCTACCTGGGAGCTCTGAGGATTATACATGCAGATCAACAAATCACCTTCTTCCATTATTCATACCAGCTTCAAGGATCCAATCTTACTCTACACAGAGTCTAGACACCTTCAAGGACCCAATCTTACTCTACACAGAGTCTAGACAGCTTCAAGGATCCAGTCTTACTCTACACAGAGACTAGACAGCTTCAAGGATCTAATCTTACAATACACAGAGTCTTAAGAGCTTCACGGATCCAATCTTACTCTACACAGAGACTAGACAGCTTCAAGGATCTAATCTTACTCTACATAGAGTCTAGACAGCTTCAAGGATCTAGTCTTACTCTACACAGAGTCTAGGCAGCTTCAAGAATCCAGTCTTACTCTACACAGAGTCTAGACAACTTCAAGGATCCAGTCTTACTCTACACAGAGTCTAGACAGCTCTGGTTGTTGGTCCAATTTCAGCTTGTAGGTTGTGCTGAGAACCCCTGGAAAATCACCTAACATGATTCCTGATTACTGTGTGATTTGAAGAGCGGTAAATATTTGCAGGCAAGAAAATGAGTCTTGAGTTGCCACTCTTCCAAGCCTCATATATCGAGGTTTAATGAAATCCAACTCAGACAAATACTGGCCCTGTGTGTCTGACTGTTATGAGCGTAACCTCTCTCCAGAAATTAGGGATACAACAGTTCCCTAAAATCATTGTTGATGTCAGATTTGGGCACCATGAGGCAATTTGAAACAGTGGAGGCTGGTGGGTGGAGCTATAGCTCCATTCCAGCCATTACAATGAGCCCGTCCTCCTATAGCTCCACCCACCAGCCTCCACTGTTTCAAATTACCTCATGGTGCCCAAATCTGACATCAACAATGATTTTATATCTCTCCCCACCAGCCTCCATTAAGTGGTGTATTGAGTCAGCATGTCATTCCTAAGCCCAAACTATTCCTTTATGTTGAAATACAAGAATAGGGACTGTTTGTGAGTAGTCTGCACTCTTCATTAAAATGTGAATATATGAATGATGTCAGATGCCATCAGGTGTTTTATGCATATTTGCCTGTTGTTGCTTCGGGTCAATGACTTTTTATTTATGCTTCAAGGTGACTTAAATTAATTCTAACAAAAACAAGACCTGAAAGTTCCTACACAAATGTTATATTAATATGAATGAAGTAAGGACCCATCTGCAAAAACGTAAGTCAACCAACAATGTTTTGTTTTAAGGACAGATATAGAACAGTTTAATATCTTGGTTGTTTTAAAAACCATTGTTTCACTGTAACAGTGAAGTGTCACGATAGGAACCCCTCAAATCCACACACACAATTGTCTAATATAACTTAATATAATGCAATCGGTCACAGAGGTGATGTCACCTGAGTATGTCTTCAAAAACATTTAAAAAAAAAAGGAAATTACAATGTGTTCAAAGCAGCGGGGTGAAAGTCCCACGTTAACAATTCCCCCGCGTTCTTTACCATGAGACCGTAGAGTTCTGTTAAAAACGTTTTTTTTGTATTCCAGAGCAATGGTGGACGCCCTACGTACCCAAGGGGGGCGAAGTGGATAACTTAAAAAAAAAATTGCATTCATATCTCAACTGCTACAATCACATTATTATACACTGCTGCAGTCACTCCGTTTAGAATGCCTCCAAAAATATTGAGCCTACTTGTTTTAAAAGTCTCTGTTAGAAAGTGAACCGGGGTACGTATCCAGCATGATTTAACAGCGTATAGCCACTCCAGCCACGACATAACAGACGTTTTAAAGAGGCTTCTCTACGAACCAATAATCCTTCTCATTAGACAGGTACAATGAGAACCAGATCGTCTCTGCGATGCCCTCAGGAACACTGTTACTGCGTCCACAAATGGGAGCCTATTCCCTTTGTAGTGTATAGTGTATCCGTAGCGCTCTGGTCAAAAGTAGTGCACTGTAAAGGGAAAAGGGGTGCCAACAGTATACATGTTGCACCAATGAGGAGCCTGGCGTAACGACAAGAGCCCAGTCTGGCTTTATTTACAGCCGAGCACCAATGAGGAGCCTGGCGTAACGACAAGAGCCCAATCTGGCTTTATTTACAGCCGAGCACCAATGAGGAGCCTGGCGTAACGACAAGAGCCCAGTCTGGCTTTATTTACAGCCGAGCACCAATGAGGAGCCTGGCGTAACGACAAGAGCCCAATCTGGCTTTATTTACAGCCGAGCACCAATGAGGAGCCTGGCGTAACGACAAGAGCCCAGTCTGGCTTCATTTACAGCCGAGCACCAATGAGGAGCCTAGCCTAACGACAAGAGCCCAGTCTGGCTTTATTTACAGCCGAGCACCAATGAGGAGCCTGGCGTAACGACAAGAGCCCAGTCTGGCTTTATTTACAGCCGAGCACCAATGAGGAGCCTGGCGTAACGACAAGAGCCCAGTCTGGCTTTATTTACAGCCGAGCACCAATGAGGAGCCTGGCGTAACGACAAGAGCCCAGTCTGGCTTTATTTACAGCCGAGCACCAATGAGGAGCCTGGCGTAACGACAAGAGCCCAGTCTGGCTTTATTTACAGCCGAGCACCAATGAGGAGCCTGGCGTAACGACAAGAGCCCAGTCTGGCTTTATTTACAGCCGAGCACCAATGAGGAGCCTGGCGTAACGACAAGAGCCCAGTCTGGCTTTATTTACAGCCGAGCACCAATGAGGAGCCTGGCGTAACGACAAGAACCCAGTCTGGCTTTATTTACAGCCGAGCACCAATGAGGAGCCTGGCGTAACGACAAGAGCCCAGTCTGGCTTTATTTACAGCCGAGCACCAATGAGGAGCCTGGCGTAACGACAAGAGCCCAGTCTGGCTTTATGACATCACTCACATTTCACATCTAACTCCACCAGTCGGGTTGTTTCCATCACCTGTCCCCTAGGCAACAATTGACGATTAAAAGGCTGTGGATGTCGCAGTAGATACAGAATGAAGAATGAAGTTAGTTGGTACATTAGTTAGTTGGTACATATTATTCATTTTGAAGCACTGCTAATACTATGGTGTTACTATGATGTTACTATGGTGTTACTATGGTGTTACTATGGTGTTACTATGATGTTACTATGGTGTTACTATGGTGTTACTATGGTGTTACTATGGTGTTACTATGGTGCTAATATGATGTTACTATGATGTTACTATGATGTTACTATGGTGGTACTATGATGTTACTATGGTGTTACTATGGTGTTACTATGATGTTACTATGATGTTACTATGGTGGTACTTTGGTGGTACTATGATGTTACTATGGTGGTACTATGGTGTTACTATGATGTTACTATGGCGTTACTATGGCGTTACTATGGTGTTACTATGGTGGTACTATGATGTTACTATGATGTTACTATGGTATAACTATGATGTTACTATGGTGGTACTATGGTGTTACTATGGTGTTACTATGGTGTTACTATGGTGTTACTATGGTGGTACTATGATGTTACTATGGTGTTACTATGGTGGTACTATGATGTTACTATGATGTTACTATGGTGGTACTATGGTGGTACTATGGTGTTACTATGGTGTTACTATGATGTTACTATGGTGGTACTATGGTGGTAGTATGGTGGTACTGTGGTGGTACTGTGGTGGTACTGTGGTGTTACTACGATGTTACTATGGTGTTACTATGGTGTCACTATGGTGTTACTACGGTGTTACTATGGTGTTACTATGGTGTCACTATGGTGTTACTACGGTGTTACTATGGTGTTACTATGGTGTTACTATGGTGTTACTACGATGTTACTATGTTGTTACTATGGTGTTACAATGGTGTTACTATGATGTTACTATGCTGTTACTATGCTGTTACTATGCTGTTACTGTGATATTACTATGATGTTACTATGCTGTTACTATGCTGTTACTATGGTGTTACTATGATGTTACTATGGTGTTACTACGGTGGTACTATGGTGGTACTATGATGTTACTATGGTGTTACTATGATGTTACTATGGTGGTACTATGATGTTATTATGATGTTACTATGGTGTTACTATGATGTTACTATGATGTTACTATGATGTTATTATGATGTTACTATGGTGTTACTATGATGTTACTATGTTGTTACTATGTTGTTACTACGATGTTACTATGGTGTTACTGTGGTGTTATTATGATGTTACTATGGTGTTACTATGTTGTTACTACGATGTTACTATGGTGTTACTGTGGTGTTATTATGATGTTACTATGATGTTACTGTGGTGTTACTGTGGTGTTAATTGTGGTCTTACTACGATGTTACTATGGTGTTACTATGATGTTACTATGGTGTTACTATGATGTTACTATGGTGTTACGATGGTGTTACTATGATGTTACTATGGTGCTACTATGGTGTTACTATGGTGTTACTATGTTGTTACTATGATGTTACTATGGTGTTACTATGGTGTTACTATGGTGTTACTATCATGTTACTATGGTGTTACTATGATGTTACTATGGTGTTACTATGGTGTTACTATGATGTTACTATGGTGTTACTATGATGTTACTATGGTGTTACTATGATGTTACTATGGTGTTACTATGATGTTACTATGATGTTACTATGGTGTTACTATGGTATAACTATGATGTTACTATGGTGTTACTATGGTATAACTATGATGTTACTATGGTGTTACTATGATGTTACTATGGTGTTACTATGGTATAACTATGATGTTACTATGGTGGTACTATGGTGTTACTATGATGTTACTATGGTGTTACTATGGTGTTACTATGGTGTTACTATGTTGTTACTATGATGTTACTATGGTGTTACTATGATGTTACTATGGTGTTACTATGGTGGTACTATGGTGGTACTATGGTGTTACTATGATGTTACCATGATGTTACTATGGTGTTACTATGGTGTTACTATGTTGTTACTATGTTGTTACTATGATGTTACTATGGTGTTACTTTGGTGTTACTTTGGTGTTACTATGGTGTTACTATGATGTTACTATGGTATTAATTGTGGTGTTACTATGATGTTACCATGATGTTACTATGGTGTTACTATGGTGTTACTATGTTGTTACTATGTTGTTACTATGATGTTACTATGGTGTTACTATGGTGTTACTATGGTGTTACCATGATGTTACCATGATGTTACCATGATGTTACTATGGTGTTACTATGGTGTTACTATGATGTTACTATGGTGTTACTATGGTGGTACTATGGTGGTACTATGGTGGTACTATGGTGTTACTATGGTGTTACTATGGTGTTGCCATGGTGCTACTATGATGTTACTATGGTGTTACTTTGGTGTTACTTTGGTGTTACTATGGTGTTACCATGATGTTACCATGATGTTACCATGATGTTACTATGGTGTTACTATGGTGTTACTATGATGTTACTATGGTGTTACTATGGTGGTACTATGGTGGTACTATGGTGTTACTATGGTGTTACTATGGTGTTGCCATGGTGCTACTATGATGTTACTATGGTGTTACTATGGTGGTACTATGGTGTCACTATGGTGTTACTATGGTGCTACTATGATGTTACTATGGTGTTACTATGGTGGTACTATGGTGGTACTATGGTGTTACTATGGTGTTACTATGGTGTTGCCATGGTGCTACTATGATGTTACTTTGGTGTTACTATGGTGTTACTATGATGTTACTATGGTGTTACTATGATGTTACTATGATGTTACTATGGTGTTACCATGATGTTACCATGATGTTACTATGGTGTTACCATGATGTTACCATGATGTTACCATGGTGTTACTATGATGTTAATATGATGTTACTATGGTGTTACCATGATGTTACTATGGTGTTACCATGATGTTACTATGGTGTTACTTTGGTGTTACTATGATGTTAATATGATGCTACTATGGTGTTACTGTGGTGTTACTATGATGTTACTATGGTGTTACCATGATGTTACTATGGTGTTACCATGATGTTACTATGGTGTTACCATGATGTTACCATGATGTTACTATGATGTTACCATGATGTTACTATGGTGTTACCATGATGTTACCATGATGTTACTATGGTGTTACCATGATGTTACTATGGTGTTACTATGGTGTTACTATGGTGTTACCATGATGTTACCATGATGTTACTATGGTGTTACCATGATGTTACCATGATGTTACTATGGTGTTACTATGGTGTTACTATGGTGTTACTATGATGTTACTATGGTGTTACTATGATGTTACTATGGTGTTACCATGATGTTACCATGATGTTACTATGGTGTTACTATGGTGTTACCATGATGTTACCATGATGTTACTATGGTGTTACTATGGTGTTACTATGGTGTTACCATGATGTTACCATGATGTTACCATGATGTTACTATGGTGTTACTATGGTGTTACTATGGTGTTACTATGATGTTACTATGGTGTTACTATGATGTTACTATGGTGTTACCATGATGTTACCATGATGTTACTATGGTGTTACTATGGTGTTACTATGGTGTTACTATGGTGTTACTATGATGTTACTATGGTGTTACTATGATGTTACTATGATGTTATTATGATGTTACTATGGTGTTACTATGGTGTTACTATGGTGTTAATATGGTGTTACTATGATGTTACTATGCTGTTACTATGCTGTTACTATGATGTTATTATGATGTTACTATGGTGTTACTATGATGTTACTATGTTGTTACTATTTTGTTACTATGGTGTTACTATGCTGTTACTATGGTGTTAATATGCTGTTACTATGATGTTATTATGATGTTACTATGTTGTTACTATGATGTTACTATGATGTTACTATGCTGTTACTATGCTGTTACTATGATGTTATTATGATGTTACTATGGTGTTACTATGATGTTACTATGTTGTTACTATGTTGTTACTACGATGTTACTATGGTGTTACTGTGGTGTTATTATGATGTTACTATGATGTTACTGTGGTGTTACTGTGGTGTTAATTGTGGTCTTACTACAATGTTACTATGGTGTTACTATGATGTTACTATGGTGTTACTATGGTGTTACTATGATGTTACTATGTTGTTACTATGGTGTTACTATGGTGTTACTGTGGTGTTAATTGTGGTCTTACTACGATGTTACTATGGTGTTACTATGATGTTACTATGTTGTCACTATGGTGTTACTATGGCGTTATTATGATGTTGCTATGGTGTCACTATGGTGTTATTATGATGTTACTATGGTGTTACTATGATGTTACTATGGTGTTACCATGATGTTACCATGATGTTACTATGGTGTTACTATGGTGTTACTATGGTGTTACTATGGTGTTACTATGATGTTACTATGGTGTTACTATGATGTTACTATGATGTTATTATGATGTTACTATGGTGTTACTATGGTGTTACTATGGTGTTAATATGGTGTTACTATGATGTTACTATGCTGTTACTATGCTGTTACTATGATGTTATTATGATGTTACTATGGTGTTACTATGATGTTACTATGTTGTTACTATTTTGTTACTATGGTGTTACTATGCTGTTACTATGGTGTTAATATGCTGTTACTATGATGTTATTATGATGTTACTATGTTGTTACTATGATGTTACTATGTTGTTACTATGATGTTACTATGATGTTACTATGCTGTTACTATGCTGTTACTATGATGTTATTATGATGTTACTATGGTGTTACTACGATGTTTCTATGATGTTACTATGATGTTATTATGATGTTACTATGGTGTTACTATGATGTTACTATGTTGTTACTATGTTGTTACTACGATGTTACTATGGTGTTACTGTGGTGTTATTATGATGTTACTATGATGTTACTGTGGTGTTACTGTGGTGTTAATTGTGGTCTTACTACAATGTTACTATGGTGTTACTATGATGTTACTATGGTGTTACTATGGTGTTACTATGATGTTACTATGTTGTTACTATGGTGTTACTATGGTGTTACTGTGGTGTTAATTGTGGTCTTACTACGATGTTACTATGGTGTTACTATGATGTTACTATGTTGTCACTATGGTGTTACTATGGCGTTATTATGATGTTGCTATGGCGTCACTATGGTGTTACTATGGTGTCACTATTGTATTACTATGGTATTACTATGGTGTTATTATGACGTTACTATGGTATTATGTTAATATGATGTTACTATGATGTTACTATCATGTTACTATGGTGTTACTATGGTGTTATTATGATGTTACTATGGTGTTACTATGGTGTCACTATTGTATTACTATGGTGTTATTATGATGTTACTGATGGTGCTACTATGGTGTTACTATGGTGTTGCTATGGCACTACTATGGTATTACTATGGTATTACTATGGTGTTACTATGGTGTTACCATGGTGTTACTATGGTGTAATTATGATGTTACTATGGTGTTGCTATGGTGTTACTATGGTGTTGCTATGGTGTTACTATGGTGTTGCTCAGGTGCTACTATGGTATTACTATGGTGTTACTATGGTATTACTATGGTATTACTATGGTGTTACTATGGTGTTATTATGATGTTACTATGGTGTTACTATGGTGTTACTATGATGTTGCTATGGTGTTGCTATGGCGTTGCTCAGGTACTACTATGGTATTACTATGGCGTTACTATGGTGTTACTATGGTGTTACCATGGTGTTATTATGATGTTACTATAGTATTACTATGGTGTTACTATGGTGTTACTATGGTGTTACTATGGTGTTGCTATGGTGTTACTATGGTGTTACCATGGTGTTACTATGGTGTTACTATGATGTTACTATGGTGTTACTATGGTGTTACCATGGTGTTATTATGATGTTACTATAGTATTACTATGGTGTTACTATGGTGTTACTATGGTGTTACTATGGTGTTACTATGGTGTTACTATGGTGTTGCTATGGTGTTACTATGGTGTTACCATGGTGTTACTATGGTGTTACTATGGTGTTAATATGATGCTACTATGATGCTACTATGGTACTACTATGGTGTTGCTATGGTGCTACTATGGTATTACTATGGTGTTACTATGGTGTTACTGTTACTATGATGTGTTGAAGCTTTTGGTCAGTGTCTCATCCCTTGATTGTAAATTATAGACATGACGCGCACACACACACACACACACACACACACACACACACACACACACACACACACACACACACACACACACACACACACACACACACACCTCATGGTGGAAAACAACAGGGAGGACAACAGAACAACAGGAGTCATGATGATGTAACCTTACTCAACAACGTTTTGTTAATCTTGTAAAACCAGTAAAAACCAAAATTAAACAAGGGAAATATTAGTTGATGTGGTGCGTACATGAGTCACTTCGTATAAAACGCTCAGGATTTAAGTAGCATTTGTGACGGGTAATTCATTTTGACAGTTGTAAATGTTAAATCCTCTGAGGCTTAACACACAGGCCTGGCTAAGTAGGTTAAATAGAGCCAACGCTACTATGATCAATTTCAGACAGCAGAAATCCATGTTGGGTTAACTATTTCTACATGCTGAAAAATTACCATACACTCCAACATGTTGATTTAGAACATACAATATACATGGCAAGGGAGACCATTGATCACCCTGAAGTATTGTAGATGGAACATTCTGCTAGTAATATTATGTTTGCTGTACATAGCAGCTAAGAAATGGAAATAATCAAGTAGTAAGTGAAGCTTACACTGTGGTAGGATGATTGTCTGACTAAATAAAGCCTTGGCTATCTCAGAAGGGTTACAGAATAAAACAGAAGGTCAGTGAGTTTCTCCACTGAGAACCTAACTGGTGACAGATTAGTGCTGTACAGAAAGACGCAAGGGGGAGAAGAATCAGTATCAGTCCAATATTTATTCATTTTGACCACTTGTAATATTTTCTATTTTTGTATTTATTATGGAACCCCATTAGCTGCTGTTTTGCTGCAGCTACTCTTCCAGGTGTCAAATGAAGGCAGTTTATACCGTTAAAAAACAAAAAACATTACAATACATTCACAGATTTCACGATACACTGTCTGCCCTCAGACTCCACCACTACCACATATCTACAGTACTTAATCCCATGTGTATGTATAGTGTGTAGTACCGCAACACATCTAAGAAAGCCACTCTGTTCAAATTAAAACAGATTTCCCGTCTATTTTACACTTAAAAAAAGGAAATCCTTTGGAAGATGCACAAATCCCCCTTTGGAGATTCTGCTAACATTTCGTGCTTATGTTTTGTTGTTAAACAAAGCATGATCAGATCAGATGTGATCCGAGGCATCCGAGTCTTGGGTTCTGGGCTGGAAAGGCGTCTGGGCGGCGGGGCACGGCGGCTGAGCGGGGGTACTCATGCAGCCGTAACCTAATTGCATACTGAGCTGGCAGTAAAGAGCTACAAATAAAGATGCCTACTCCTTGACCTCTTACTGAAAGGTCATGGTCTCTCTGCTTTTATTTCGTTAACCATTTTGACCCCCCTAAAAAAAATCATCATCTCTTAAATGAGAGTAAATTGAAAGAGCAAATTAACCAAATATATCTTCAACATTTATCAAATGTATTTTTTTAAATTTGTATCTTTATTTAACTAGGAAAGTCAGATAAGAACAAATTCTTATTTACAATGACGGCCTACCAAAAGACAAAAGGCCTCCTGCGGGGACGGGAGCCTGGGATAAAAAAAAATATATATAAATATATATATATAGATAAAATATAAATATAGGACAAAACTCACATCACGACTAGAGAGAAAACACAACACTACATAAAGAGAGACCTAAGACAACAACATAGCAAGGCAGCAACACATGACAACACAGCATGGTAGCAACACAACATGACAACAACATGGTAGCAACACAACATGACAACAACATGGTAGCAACACAGCATGGTAGCAACACAACATGGTAGCAGCACAAAACATGGTACAAACATTATTGGGCACAGACAACAGCACAAAGGGCAAGAAGGTAGAGACAACAATACATCACGCAAAGCAGCCACAACTGTCAGTAAGAGTGTCCATGATTGAGTCTTTGAATGAAGAGATGGAGATAAAACTGTCCAGTTTGAGTGTTTGTTGCAGCTCGTTCCAGTCGCTAGCTGCAGCGAACTGAAAAGAAGAGCGACCCAGGGATGTGTCTGCTTTGGAGACCGTTAACAGAATGTGACTGGCAGAACGGGTGTTGTATGTGGAGGATGAGGGCTGCAGTAGATATCTCAGATAGGGGGGAGTGAGGCCTAAGAGGGTTTTATAAATAAGCATCAACCAGTGGGTCTTGCAACGGTTATACAGAGACCAGTCCCTTCAGCACCATATCGAGGGAAGAGGGAAGAGGCGAGGAGAGGCAGGCCAGTCCGAAGTACACTGACACTGCCCAGGACCAATTGCTTCGTCAACAATAGAAATAATATAATAAATATAATAATAATATATTCTAATAATAATATAATAAATATAATAATAATATAATAAATATAATAATAATATAATAATATAATAATAATAAATATAATATAATACATATAATGATAATATAGTAATAATAATATAATAAATATAATAAAAATATAATATTAACATAATAATATAATAATAATATAATAATAATTATATAATAAATATAATAATAATAAAATAAATACAAGAATAATATAATAATAATATAATAATATAATAATAATAAATATAATAATATTATAATACATATAATAATAACATAATAATATAATAATAATATAATAATAATTATATAATAAATATAATAATAATAAAATAAATACAAGAATAATATAATACGATGTAAGGGCCTGGTAAACAGAGCAGATGGTCACAGATACGATGTAAGGGCCTGGTAAACAGAGCAGATGGTCACAGATACGATGTAAGGGCCTGGTAAACAGAGCAGATGGTCACAGATACGATGTAAGGGCCTGGTAAATAGAGCAGATGGTCACAGATACGATGTAAGGGCCTGGTAAACAGAACAGA
>NC_052337.1:1146461-1166461 GCF_016432855.1 Salvelinus namaycush | reverse complement strand
AGTACACACAGACTCTATGCTATAGACTACAGTTATCTACTGATGTAGTACACACAGACTCTATGCTATAGACTACAGTTATCTACTGATGTAACACACAGACTCTATGCTATAGACTACAGTTATCTACTGATGTAGTACACACAGACTCTATGCTATAGACTACAGTTATCTACTGATGTAGTACACAGACTCTATGCTATAGACTACAGTTATCTACTGATGTAACACACAGACTCTATGCTATAGACTACAGTTATCTACTGATGTAACACACAGACTCTATGCTATAGACTACAGTTATCTACTGATGTAACACACAGACTCTATGCTATAGACTACAGTTATCTACTGATGTAGTACACAGATCTCTATGCTATAGACTACAGTTATCTACTGATGTAACACACAGACTCTATGCTATAGACTACAGTTATCTACTGATGTAGTACACAGATCTCTATGCTATAGACTACAGTTATCTACTGATGTAACACACAGACTCTATGCTATAGACTACAGTTATCTACTGATGTAACACACAGACTCTATGCTATAGACTACAGTTATCTACTGATGTAGTACACAGATCTCTATGCTATAGACTACAGTTATCTACTGATGTAACACACAGACTCTATGCTATAGACTACAGTTATCTACTGATGTAACACACAGACTCTATGCTATAGACTACAGTTATCTACTGATGTAACACACAGACTCTATGCTATAGACTACAGTTATCTACTGATGTAACACACAGACTCTATGCTATAGACTACAGTTATCTACTGATGTAGTACACAGACTCTATGCTATAGACTACAGTTATCTACTGATGTAGTACACAGACTCTATGCTATAGACTACAGTTATCTACTGATGTAGTACACAGACTCTATGCTATAGACTACAGTTATCTACTGATGTAGTACACACAGACTCTATGCTATAGACTACAGTTATCTACTGATGTAACACACAGACTCTATGCTATAGACTACAGTTATCTACTGATGTAACACACAGACTCTATGCTATAGACTACAGTTATCTACTGATGTAACACACAGACTCTATGCTATAGACTACAGTTATCTACTGATGTAACACACAGACTCTATGCTATAGACTACAGTTATCTACTGATGTAACACACAGACTCTATGCTATAGACTACAGTTATCTACTGATGTAGTACACAGATCTCTATGCTATAGACTACAGTTATCTACTGATGTAACACACAGACTCTATGCTATAGACTACAGTTATCTACTGATGTAGTACACAGATCTCTATGCTATAGACTACAGTTATCTACTGATGTAACACACAGACTCTATGCTATAGACTACAGTTATCTACTGATGTAACACACAGACTCTATGCTATAGACTACAGTTATCTACTGATGTAACACACAGACTCTATGCTATAGACTACAGTTATCTACTGATGTAACACATAGACTCTATGCTATAGACTACAGTTATCTACTGATGTAGTACACAGACTCTATGCTATAGACTACAGTTATCTACTGATGTAACACACAGACTCTATGCTATAGACTACAGTTATCTACTGATGTAACACACAGACTCTATGCTATAGACTACAGTTATCTACTGATGTAACACACAGACTCTATGCTATAGACTACAGTTATCTACTGATGTAACACACAGACTCTATGCTATAGACTACAGTTATCTACTTGATGCGGTCATGTCTTACACCTTTTTCCTAAAGAAGTTAATGTTGTCATCTATCGTAATAGCTTTTGAACAGTGCTTCACTCAGACAAGAAAAATATATATAGTTTAGAGAGAGAGAGCCAGGACTGCTACCGTGTTAAACAAGTGAGAGTTGTTCACCCGTCTTGTTGTGAGAGAGCGTGACAGCGGTTGCTCTCTCCAGCTCAGGAAACCTGGAACCACAAACGTTGGGCTCATTTGAGTGGCAAGGCTGAAGCAACTGACAGCGACAGCCCAACGTTGAACACCGATGTGGTTTTCCAACAGCCAAGTCTCAGGGCAACATGGTAGTGTTGCCAGTGTTTATATACAACATGTGTCTTTATAATGGCAAAGTAAACATGTCTCCAGCTCCCCATATCACATTGAAATCACATTGTACAATCAATTAGTGAGAGAACCTCAAACATCACATTCATTTCTATGTATCCACTGCAGTTGGTCTCCTGTTTCAGTCATGTCTTTGGTCAACGAATGATTAGTTGACATTATAAACTGGATGGTTTCAGCCCTGAATGCTGATTGGCTGACAGCCATGGTTATATCAGACCGTATAACAGCTCTAGTTACATTGGTAACCAGTTTGTAATAACAAAAAGGCACATCGGGGGGTTTGAGGTATATGCCCAATAGACCACGGCTAAGGGCTGTATCCAGGCACTCCGTGTTGTGTTGTGCTTAAGAACAGCCCTTAGCCGTGGTATATTGCCCATATACCACACTTCCTCGGCCCGTATTGGTTAAATAGAGCCTCCCAAAGTGCAGGCGATGGAGGAAGGTGGTGAAGAGCAACTGAAACTTGCAGTCAACTGTTCTCTCTCTCTCTCTCTCTCTCTCTCTCTCTCTCTCTCTCTCTCTCTCTCTCTCTGTTTCTCTCTCTCTGTTTCTCTCTCTCTCTCTCTCTCTCTCTCTCTCTCTCTCTCTCTCTCTCTCTCTCTCTCTCTCTCTCTCTCTCTCAGACAGCATGGTGAAGTAATGTTATCTTAAACCACAGACAGACAAGGCAGACAGTGTGGAGAATCTGACTGGGATGCTCATCATCTTGTCACTGTGTCACTGTTCTGAAGGATCATGTCACTGTGTCACCCACCCTGTGACTTTGACATACATGGGTGGTGCCCTCTCTCTTCCTGATTCTCCATGGCATCATAAGATCCATGTCAAGTCCAATTTATATACCGCTCCTTTAAGGCTCCAGACTAACTCTATGACAGATGATTTATACACCTCTCCTTTAAGGCTCCAGACTAACTCTATGACAGATGATTTATACACCTCTCCTTTAAGGCTCCAGGCTAACTCTATGACAGATGATTTATACACCTCTCCTTTAAGGCTCCAGACTAACTCTATGACAGATGATTTATACACCTCTCCTTTAAGGCTCCAGGCTAACTCTATGACAGATGATTTATACACCTCTCCTTTAAGGCTCCAGACTAACTCTATGACAGATGATTTATACACCTCTCCTTTAAGGCTCCAAACTAACTCTATGACAGATGATTTATACACCTCTCCTTTAAGGCTCCAGACTAACTCTATGACAGATGATTTATACACCTCTCCTTTAAGGCTCCTGACTAACTCTATGACAGATGATTTCTACACCTCTCCTTTAAGGCTCCAGACTAACTCTATGCCAGATGATTTATACACCTCTCCTTTAAGGCTCCAGACTAACTCTATGACAGATGATTTATACACCTCTCCTTTAAGGCTCCAGACTAACTCTATGACAGATGATTTATACACCTCTCCTTTAAGGCTCCAGACTAACTCCATGAGAGATTATTTATACACCTCTCCTTTAAGGCTCCAGACTAACTCTATGACAGATGATTTATACACCTCTCCTTTAAGGCTCCAGACTAACTCCATGAGAGATGATTTATACATTTTTCCAACAATTGTTTACAGACAGATTATTTCATTAATAATTCACTGCATCACAATTCCAGTGGGTCAGAAGTTTACATACACTAAGTTTCCTTTAAACAGCTTGGAAAATTCCAGAAAATGATGTCATGGCTTTAGAAGCTTCTGATAGGCTAATTGACATCATTTGAGTCAATTGGAGGTGTACCTGTGGATGTATTTCAAGGCTTGCCTTCAAAATTAGTGCCTCTTTGCTTGACATCATGGGAAAATCAAAAGATATCACCCAAGACCCCAGAAAAAAAATACTAAACGATATCATAATCGCCATCGATAAGAGACAATACTGCACAGCTGTATTCATCTACCTGGCCAAGGCTTTCGACTCTGTCAATCACCACATTCTTATCGGCAGACTCAACAGCCTCGGTTTCTCAAATGACTACCTCGCCTGAACACCAGTTCAGTGTGTCAAATCAGAGGGCCTGTTGTCCCGACCTCTGGCAGTCTCTATGGGGGTGCTACAGGGTTAAATTCTTGGACCTTTTCTCTGTATACATCAATGATGTTGCTTTTGCTGCTGGTGATTCTCTGATCCACCTCTATGCAGACAACACCATTCTGTATACTTCTGGCCCCTCTTTGGACACTGTGTTAACTAACCTCCAGACGAGCTTCAATGCCATACAACTCTCCTTCCGTGGCCTCCAACTGCTCTTAAATGCATGTAAAACTAAGTGCATGCTCTTGAACCGATCACTGCCCACACCTGCCCGCCCGTCCAGCATCACTACTCTGGACGGTTCTGACTTAGTGTGGACAACTACAAATACCTAGGTGTCTGGTTAGACTGTAAACTCTCCTTCCTGACTCACATTAAGCATCTCCAATCCAAAATTAAATCTAGAATTGGCTTCCTATTTCGCAACAAAGCCTACTTCACTCATGCTGCCAAACATACCGTCGTAAAACTGACCATCCTACCGATCCTCGACTTCGGCGATGTCATCTATAAAATAGCTTCCAACACTCTACTCAGCAAACTGGATGTAGTCTATCACAGTGCCATCTGTTTTGTCACCAAAGCCCCATATACTACCCACCACTGCGACCTGTATGCTCTCGTTTGCTGGTCCTCTCTTCACATTCGTCGCCAAACCCACTGGCTCCAGGTCATCTATGAGTCTTTGCTAGGTAAAGCCCCGCCTTATCTCAGCTCACTGGTCACCATAGCAGCACCCACCCATAGCACACGCTCCAGCAGGTATACTTCACTGGTCACCCCCAAAGCCAATTCCTCCTTCAGCCGCCTTTCCTTCCAATTCTCTGCTGCCAATGACTGGAACGAACTGCAAAAATCACTGAAGCTGTAGACTCATATCTCCCTTACTAACTTTAAGCACCAGCTGTCAGAGCAGCTCACAGATCACTGCACCTGTACATAGCCCATCTGTAAATAGCCCATCCAACTACCTCATCCCCATACTGTTATTTAATTTTTTTGCTCCTTTGCACCCCAGTATTTCTACTTGCACATTCATCTTCTGCACATCTACCATTCCAGTGTTTAATTGCTAAATTGTAATTATTTCGCCACTATGGCTTATTTATTGCCTTACCTCCCTTATCTTACCTCATTTGCACACACTGTATATAGACTTTCTCTATTGTGTTATTGACTGTATGTTTTGTTTATTCCATGTGTAACTCTGTGTTGTTGTTTGTGTCGAACTGCTTTGCTTTATCATGACCAGGTCGCAGTTGTAAATGAGAACTTGTTCTCGACTGGCCTACCTGGTTAAATAAAGGGTTAAGGTTATATAATATATAATATATAAATACCTGGTTAAATAAAGGGTTAAGGTTATATATATATATATAATATATAAATACCTGGTTAAATAAAGGGGTTGTCACGCCCTGACCTTAGAGATCCTTTTTATGTCTCTATTTTGGTTGGTCAGGGTGTGAGATTGGGTGGGTGATTGTTTTCTGTTTAGTGTATGTCACCTTGCAGAACTGTTCGTTTATCGTTTTTTGTTGTTTTATTCTAGTATTCGTATTCATTAAAAGTAATTATGAGTACTTACCACGCTGCACCTTGGTCTTCTCCTTCTCCTCTATACGACGATCGTTACAGGGGAAATAAAATATATAACTAAATAAAAATAATAGTGTCCATGTATAGTCCACAGTGTCCATGTATAGTCCATAGTGTCCATGTATAGTCCATAGTGTCCATGTATAGTCCATAGTGTCCATGTATAGTCCACAGTGTCCATGTATAGTCCATAGTGTCCATGTATAGTCCATAGTGTCCATGTATAGTCCACAGTGTCCATGTATAGTCCACAGTGTCCATGTATAGTCCACAGTGTCCATGTATAGTCCATAGTGTCCATGTATAGTCCATAGTGTCCATGTATAGTCCATAGTGTCCATGTATAGTCCACAGTGTCCATGTATAGTCAACAGTGTCCATGTATAGTCCATAGTGTCCATGTATAGTCCATAGTGTCCATGTATAGTCCATAGTGTCCATGTATACTTCAGTCTGGTTTTAGACCCCATCATAGCACTGAGACTGCACTTGTGAAGGTGGTAAATGACCTTTTAATGGCGTCAGACCGAGGCTCTGCATCTGTCCTCGTGCTACTAGACCTTAGTGCTGCCTTTGACACCATCGATCACCACATTCTTTTGGAGAGACTGGAAACCCAAATTGGTCTACACGGACAAGTTCTGGCCTGGTTTAGATCTTACCTGTCGGAAAGATATCAGTTTGTCTCTGTGAATGGTTTGTCCTCTGACAAATCAACTGTACATTTCGGTGTTCCCCAAGGTTCCGTTTTAGGACCACTATTGTTTTCACTATATATTTTACCTCTTGGAGATGTTATTCGAAAACATAATGTTAACTTTCACTGCTATGCGGATGACACACAGCTGTACATTTCAATGAAACATGGTGAAGCCCCAAAATTGCCCTCGCTAGAAGCCTGTGTTTCAGACATAAGGAAGTGGATGGCTGAAAACGTTCTACTTTTAAACTCGGACAAAACAGAGATGCTTGTTCTAGGTCCCAAGAAACAAAGAGATCTTCTGTTAAATCTGACAATTAATCTTGATGGTTGTAAACTCGTCTCAAATAAAACTGTGAAGGACCTCGGCGTTACTCTTGACCCTGATCTCTCATATCAAGACTGTTTCAAGGACAGCTTTTTTCCATCTACGTAACATTGCAAAAATCAGAAATGTTCTGTCCAAAAATGATGCAGAAAAATTAATCCATGCATTTGTTACTTCTAGGTTAGACTACTGCAATGCTCTACTTTCCGGCTACCCGGATAAAGCACTAAATAAACTTCAGTTAGTGCTAAATACGGCTGCTAGAATCCTGACTAGAACCAAGAAATTTGATCATATTACTCTAGTGCTAGCTTCCCTACACTGGCTTCCTGTTAAGGCAAGGGCTGATTTCAAGGTTTTACTGTTAACCTATAAAGCGTTACATGGGCTTGCTCCTACCTATCTTTCCGAGTTGGTCCTGCCGTACATACCTATACGTACGCTACGGTCACAAGACGCAGGCCTCCTAATTGACCCTAGAATTTCTAAGCAAACAGCGGGAGGCAGGGCTTTCTCCTATAGATCTCCATTTTTATGGAACGGTCTGCCTACCCATGTGAGAGACGCAGACTCGGTCTCAACCTTTAAGTCTTTACTGAAGACTTATCTCTTCAGTAGGTCATATGATTGAGTGTAGTCTGGCCCAGGAGTGTGAAGGTGAACGGAAAGGCTCTGGAGCAACGAACCGCCCTTGCTGTCTCTGCCTGGCCGGTTCCCCTCTCTCCACTGGGATTCTCTGCCTCTAACCCTATTACAGGGGCTGAGTCACTGGCTTACTGGTGCTCTTTCATGCCGTCCCTAGGAGGGGTGCGTCACTTGAGTGGGTTGAGTTACTGACGTGATCTTCCTGTCTGGGTTGGCGCCCCCCCTTGGTTTGTGCTGTGGTGGAGATCTTTGTGGGCTATACTCGGCCTTGTCTCAGGATTGTAAGTTGGTGGTTGAAGATATCCCTCTAGTGGTGCGGGGGCTGTGCTTTGGCAAAGTGGGTGGGGTTATATCCTTCCTGTTTGGCCCTGTCCGGGGGTATCTTCGGATGGGGCCACAGTGTCTCCTGACCGCTCCTGTCTCAGCCTCCAGTATTTATGCTGCAGTAGTTTATGTGTCGGGGGGCTAGGGTCAGTTGGTTATACCTGGAGTACTTCTCCTGTCTTATCCAGTGTCCTGTGTGAATTTAAGTATGCTCTCTCTAATTCTCTCGTTCTCTCTTTTTTTCTCTCTCTCTGAGAACCTGAGCCCTAGGACCATACGTCACGGCAAACCGGGCATGATGACTCCTTGCTGTCCCCAGTCCACCTGGCCTTGCTGCTGTTCCAGTTTCAACTGCTCTGCCTGCGGTTATGGAACCCCTACCTGTCCCAGACCTGCTGCTTTCAACTCTTAATGATCGGCTATGAAAAGCCAACTGACTTTTATTCCTGATTATTATTTGACCATGCTTGTCATTTATGAACATTTTGAAAATCTTGGCTCTCTCTAATTCTCTCCTTCTCTCTTTCTTTCTCTCTCTCGGAGGACCTGAGTCCTAGGACCATACGTCAGGACTACCGGGCATGATGACTCCTTGCTGTCCCCAGTCCGCCTGGCCTTGCTGCTATTCCAGTTTCAACTGTTCTGCCTGCGGTTACGGAATCCCTACCTGTCCCAGACCTGCTGTTTTCAACTCTTAATGATCGGCTATGAAAAGCCAACTGACATTTATTCCTGATTATTATTTGACCATGCTTGTCACTTATGAACATTTTGAACATCTTGGTATTGTTCTGTTATAATCTCCACCCGGCACAGCCAGAAGAGGACTGGCCACCCCTCATAGCCTGGTTCCTCTCTAGGTTTCTTCCTAGGTTTTGGCCTTTCTAGGGAGTTTTTCCTAGCCACCGTGCTTCTACACCTGCATTGCTTGCTGTTTGGGGTTTTAGGCTGGGTTTCTGTACAGCACTTCGAGATATTAGCTGATGTACGAAGGGCTATATAAAATAAAATAAACTTGATTGATGTATAGTCCACAGTGTCCATGTATAGTCCATAGTGTCCATGTATAGTCCATAGTGTCCATGGGTAGTAGTGGTGGTAGGGAGCACTGGTCATAATGGCATGCCTATAATACATGTAGATGTTTATCCATGCTTTACATTCAACAACCCGGTCGCATTCCGCTTCGCTCTACAGGTAGTATCACATTTCATTTCATTTCATTACAGTACAACGGTTTGATTTGTTTGATCTTAGCTAGCTACATAGCCGTCTTTGTATCAAAGATAATTGTGTAGTTTAGAGCGATTTTCTAGGTTAGCTAGCCAGCTATTTTCGTCCTTTTAACGTAACGTAACGTAATCAACACTGCTAGCTAGCCAGCTAGCCACCGAATAGCAGCACTGTAGAAACTATTACATTCAACGGAACTACGGAACGACTTGATTAGTGTAGTGTTAGCTAGCTACATAGTTGTCTTTGCTGTCCTTGTATCTAAGATAGCTGTGGAGTCTAGAGTAATTTTCGGTTAGCTAGCCAGCTATTTTCGTCCGCCGCGCGGCCGTTCTCCTACCTAGTCAATACTGCTAGTCAACACTGCTAACACTGCTAGCTAGCCAACTTCTACCGAATAGCAGCACTGTAGAAACTATTACATTACAACGGAACGATTTGATTAGTGTAGTGTTAGCTAGCTAGTGTTAGCTAGCTACATAGTTGTCTTTGCTGTCCTTGTATCTAAGACATTTGTGTAGTTTAGACTAATTATCTGGCCAGTTACCGAGGTTACCTAGCCAGCTATCGAGGTTACCTAGCCAGCTACACTTTCAAACAAAGTCAACAACGCAGCCACTGCTAGCCAGCCTACTTCAGCAGTACTGTATCATTTTAATCATTTTAGTCAATAAGATTTTTGCAACGTAAGCTTAACTTTCTGAACATTCGAGACGTGTAGTCCACTTGTCATTCCAATCTCCTTTGCATTAGCGTAGCCTCTTCTGTAGCCTGTCAACTATGTGTCTGTCTATCCCTGTTCTCTCCTCTCTGCACAGACCATACAAACGCTTCACACCGCGTGGCCGCGGCCACCCTAACCTGGTGGTCCCAGCGCGCACGACCCACGTGGAGTTCCAGGTCTCCGGTAGCCTCTGGAACTGCCGATCTGCGGCCAACAAGGCAGAGTTCATCTCAGCCTATGCTTCCCTCCAGTCCCTCGACTTCTTGGCACTGACGGAAACATGGATCACCACAGATAACACTGCTACTCCTACTGCTCTCTCTTCGTCTGCCCACGTGTTCTCGCACACCCCGAGAGCTTCTGGTCAGCGGGGTGGTGGCACCGGGATCCTCATCTCTCCCAAGTGGTCATTCTGTCTTTCTCCCCTTACCCATCTGTCTATCGCCTCCTTTGAATTCCATGCTGTCACAGTTACCAGCCCTTTCAAGCTTAACATCCTTATCATTTATCGCCCTCCAGGTTCCCTCGGAGAGTTCATCAATGAGCTTGATGCCTTGATAAGCTCCTTTCCTGAGGACGGCTCACCTCTCACAGTTCTGGGTGACTTTAACCTCCCCACGTCTACCTTTGACTCATTCCTCTCTGCCTCCTTCTTTCCACTCCTCTCCTCTTTTGACCTCACCCTCTCACCTTCCCCCCCTACTCACAAGGCAGGCAATACGCTTGACCTCATCTTTACTAGATGCTGTTCTTCCACTAACCTCATTGCAACTCCCCTCCAAGTCTCCGACCACTACCTTGTATCCTTTTCCCTCTCGCTCTCATCCAACACTTCCCACACTGCCCCTACTCGGATGGTATCGCGCCGTCCCAACCTCCGCTCTCTCTCCCCCGCTACTCTCTCCTCTTCCATCCTATCATCTCTTCCCTCTGCTCAAACCTTCTCCAACCTATCTCCTGATTCTGCCTCCTCAACCCTCCTCTCCTCCCTTTCTGCATCCTTTGACTCTCTATGTCCCCTATCCTCCAGGCCGGCTCGGTCCTCCCCTCCCGCTCCGTGGCTCGACGACTCATTGCGAGCTCACAGAACAGGGCTCCGGGCAGCCGAGCGGAAATGGAGGAAAACTCGCCTCCCTGCGGACCTGGCATCCTTTCACTCCCTCCTCTCTACATTTTCCTCTTCTGTCTCTGCTGCTAAAGCCACTTTCTACCACTCTAAATTCCAAGCATCTGCCTCTAACCCTAGGAAGCTCTTTGCCACCTTCTCCTCCCTCCTGAATCCTCCTCCCCCTCCCCCCCCTCCTCCCTCTCTGCAGATGACTTCGTCAACCATTTTGAAAAGAAGGTCGACGACATCCGATCCTCGTTTGCTAAGTCAAATGACACCGCTGGTTCTGCTCACACTGCCCTACCCTGTGCTCTGACCTCTTTCTCCCCTCTCTCTCCAGATGAAATCTCGCGTCTTGTGACGGCCGGCCGCCCAACAACCTGCCCGCTTGACCCTATCCCCTCCTCTCTTCTCCAGACCATTTCCGGAGACCTTCTCCCTTACCTCACCTCGCTCATCAACTCATCCTTGACCGCTGGCTACGTCCCTTCCGTCTTCAAGAGAGCGAGAGTTGCACCCCTTCTGAAAAAACCTACACTCGATCCCTCCGATGTCAACAACTACAGACCAGTATCCCTTCTTTCTTTTCTCTCCAAAACTCTTGAACGTGCCGTCCTTGGCCAGCTCTCCTGCTATCTCTCTCAGAATGACCTTCTTGATCCAAATCAGTCAGGTTTCAAGACTAGTCATTCAACTGAGACTGCTCTTCTCTGTATCACGGAGGCGCTCCGCACTGCTAAAGCTAACTCTCTCTCCTCTGCTCTCATCCTTCTAGACCTATCGGCTGCCTTCGATACTGTGAACCATCAGATCCTCCTCTCCACCCTCTCCGAGTTGGGCATCTCCGGCGCGGCCCACGCTTGGATTGCGTCCTACCTGACAGGTCGCTCCTACCAGGTGGCGTGGCGAGAATCTGTCTCCTCACCACGTGCTCTCACCACTGGTGTCCCCCAGGGCTCTGTTCTAGGCCCTGTCCTATTCTCGCTATACACCAAGTCACTTGGCTCTGTCATAACCTCACATGGTCTCTCCTATCATTGCTATGCAGACGACACACAATTAATCTTCTCATTTCCCCCTTCTGATGACCAGGTGGCGAATCGCATCTCTGCATGTCTGGCAGACATATCAGTGTGGATGACGGATCACCACCTCAAGCTGAACCTCGGCAAGACGGAGCTGCTCTTCCTCCCGGGGAAGGACTGCCCGTTCCATGATCTCGCCATCACGGTTGACAACTCCATTGTGTCCTCCTCCCAGAGCGCTAAGAACCTTGGCGTGATCCTGGACAACACCCTGTCGTTCTCAACTAACATCAAGGCGGTGGCCCGTTCCTGTAGGTTCATGCTCTACAACATCCGCAGAGTACGACCCTGCCTCACACAGGAAGCGGCGCAGGTCCTAATCCAGGCACTTGTCATCTCCCGTCTGGATTACTGCAACTCGCTGTTGGCTGGGCTCCCTGCCTGTGCCATTAAACCCCTACAACTCATCCAGAACGCCGCAGCCCGTCTGGTGTTCAACCTTCCCAAGTTCTCTCACGTCACCCCGCTCCTCCGCTCTCTCCACTGGCTTCCAGTTGAAGCTCGCATCCGCTACAAGACCATGGTGCTTGCCTACGGAGCTGTGAGGGGAACGGCACCTCAGTACCTTCAGGCTCTGATCAGGCCCTACACCCAAACAAGGGCACTGCGTTCATCCACCTCTGGCCTGCTCGCCTCCCTACCACTGAGGAAGTACAGTTCCCGCTCAGCCCAGTCAAAACTGTTCGCTGCTCTGGCACCCCAATGGTGGAACAAACTCCCTCACGACGCCAGGACAGCGGAGTCAATCACCACCTTCCGGAGACACCTGAAACCCCACCTCTTTAAGGAATACCTAGGATAGGATAAATCCTTCTGACCCCCCCCCCCCCCCCTTAAAAGATTTAGATGCACTATTGTAAAGTGGCTGTTCCACTGGATGTCATAAGGTGAATGCACCAATTTGTAAGTCGCTCTGGATAAGAGCGTCTGCTAAATGACTTAAATGTAAATGTTAAATGTAGTCCATAGTGTCCATGTATAGTCCACAGTGCCCATGTGTAGTCCACAGTGTCCATGTATAGTCCATAGTGTCCATGTATAGTCCATAGTGTCCATGTATAGTCCACAGTGTCCATGTATAGTCCATAGTGTTCATGTATAGTCCATAGTGTCCATGTATAGTCCATAGTGTCCATGTATAGTCCACAGTGTCCATGTATAGTCCACAGTGTCCATGTATAGTCCATAGTGTCCATGTATAGTCCATAGTGTCCATGTATAGTCCATAGTGTCCATGTATAGTCCATAGTGTCCATGTATAGTCCATAGTGTCCATGTATAGTCCATAGTGTCCATGTATAGTCCATAGTGTCCATGTATAGTCTACAGTGTCCATGTATAGTCCATAGTGTCCATGTATAGTCCATAGTGTCCATGTATAGTCCATAGTGTCCATGTATAGTCCATAGTGTCCATGTATAGTCCATAGTGTCCATGTATAGTCCATAGTGTCCATGTATAGTCCACAGTGTCCATGTATAGTCCATAGTGTCCATGTATAGTCCATAGTTTCCATGTATAGTCCATAGTGTCCATGTATAGTCCACAGTGTCCATGTAGAGTCCATAGTGTCCATGTATAGTCCATAGTGTCCATGTATAGTCCATAGTGTCCATGTATAGTCCATAGTGTCCATGTATAGTCCACAGTGTCCATGTATAGTCCATAGTGTCCATGTATAGTCCACAGTGTCCATGTATAGTCCATAGTGTCCATGTATAGTCCATAGTGTCCATGTATAGTCCATAGTGTCCATGTATAGTCCACAGTGTCCATGTATAGTCCATAGTGTCCATGTATAGTCCATGTATAGTCCATAGTGTCCATGTATAGTCCACAGTGTCCATGTGTAGTCCATAGTGTCCATGTATAGTCCATGTATAGTCCATAGTGTCCATGTATAGTCCATAGTGTCCATGTATAGTCCATGTATAGTCCATAGTGTCCATGTATAGTCCATAGTGTCCATGTATAGTCCACAGTGTCCATGTATAGTCCATAGTGTCCATGTATAGTCCATAGTGTCCATGTATAGTCCATAGTGTCCATGTATAGTCCACAGTGTCCATGTATAGTCCATAGTGTCCATGTATAGTCCATAGTGTCCATGTATAGTCCATAGTGTCCATGTATAGTCCACAGTGTCCATGTATAGTCCATAGTGTCCATGTATAGTCCATGTATAGTCCATAGTGTCCATGTATAGTCCACAGTGTCCATGTGTAGTCCATAGTGTCCATGTATAGTCCATGTATAGTCCATAGTGTCCATGTATAGTCCATAGTGTCCATGTATAGTCCATGTATAGTCCATAGTGTCCATGTATAGTCCATAGTGTCCATGTATAGTCCATAGTGTCCATGTATAGTCCATAGTGTCCATGTATAGTCCATAGTGTCCATGTATAGTCCACAGTGTCCATGTATAGTCCATAGTGTCCATGTATAGTCCACAGTGTCCATGTATAGTCCATAGTGTCCATGTATAGTCCATAGTGTCCATGTATAGTCCATAGTGTCCATGTATAGTTCATAGTGTCCATGTATAGTCCATAGTGTCCATGTATAGTCCACAGTGTCCATGTATAGTCCATAGTGTCCATGTATAGTCCATAGTGTCCATGTATAGTCCATAGTGTCCATGTATAGTCCATAGTGTCCATGTATAGTCCATAGTGTCCATGTATAGTCCATGTATAGTCCATAGTGTCCATGTATAGTCCATAGTGTCCATGTATAGTCCATAGTGTCCATGTATAGTCCATAGTGTCCATGTATAGTCCATAGTGTCCATGTATAGTCCATAGTGTCCATGTATAGTCCATAGTGTCCATGTATAGTCCATAGTGTCCATGTACATCACCGTTCAAAAGTTTTGGGTCACGTAGAAATGTCCTTGTTTTTTAAAGAAAAACACGTTTTTTTTTGTCCCTTAAAATAACATCAAATTGATCAGAAATACAGTGTAGACATTGTTCATATTGTAAATAACTATTGTAGCTGGAAACGGCAGATTTTTTTATGGAATATCTAGAGGAGCAGCAGTGTGGAAGAGGGAGGAGTGGCAATGCAAATAGTCTGGGTAGCCATTTGATTAGCTGTTCAGGAGCCTTATGGCTTGGGGGTAGAAGCTGTTCAGAAGCCTCTTGGACCTAGACTTGGCACTCCGGTACTGCTTGCCATATGGTAGCAGAGAGAACAGTCTATGACTAGGGTGGCTGGAGTCCCTGACAAAAAAAATTCAGGCCTTCCTCTGACACTGCCTGGTATAGAGGTCCTGGATGGCAGGAAGCTTGGCCCCTGTGTACTGGGCCGTACGTACTACCCTCTGTAGTGCCTTGCTTTCGGGGGCTGAGCAGTTGCCATACCAGACAGGGATGCAACCCGTCAGGATGCTCTCTATGGTGCATCTGTAAAACCTTTTGAGGATCTGAGGACCCATGCTTAATCTCCTGAGGGGGAATAGGTTTCGTCGTGCCCTCTTCACGACTGTCTTGGTGTGCTTGGACCATGTTAGTTTGTTGGTGATGTGGACTGCCAGCATCGGTCTGTGTGGTATGTAGACAGCTACGAAAAATACAGATGGAAACTCTCTAGGTAGATAGTGTGGTCTACAGCTTATCATGAGATACTCGACCTCAGGCGAGCAAAACCTCGAGACTTCCTTAGGTATTGTGCACCAGCTGTTTTTTACATATATGCATAGGCCCCGCCCCGTGTCTTACCAGAGGCTGCTGTTCTGTCCTGTCGATGGAGTGTATATAGTCTAAAATCCAGTTATTCATATCCGTATGTAGTGACAGGGTTATGTCTGAATACCTAACTAGTCTAAAATCCAGTTATTCATATCCGTATGTAGTGACAGGGTTATGTCTGAATACCTAACTAGTCTAAAATCCAGTTATTCATATCCGTATGTAGTGACAGGGTTATGTCTGAATACCTAACTAGTCTAAAATCCAGTTATTCATATCCGTATGTAGTGACAGGGTTATGTCTGAATACCTAACTAGTCTAAAATCCAGTTATTCATATCCGTATGTAGTGACAGGGTTATGTCTGAATACCTAACTAGTCTAAAATCCAGTTATTCATATCCGTATGTAGTGACAGGGTTATGTCTGAATACCTAACTAGTCTAAAATCCAGTTATTCATATCCGTATGTAGTGACAGGGTTATGTCTGAATACCTAACTAGTCTAAAATCCAGTTATTCATATCCTTATGTAGTGACAGGGTTATGTCTGAATACCTAACTAGTCTAAAATCCAGTTATTCATATCCGTATGTAGTGACAGGGTTATGTCTGAATACCTAACTAGTCTAAAATCCAGTTATTCATATCCGTATGTAGTGACAGGGTTATGTCTGAATACCTAACTAGTCTAAAATCCAGTTATTCATATCCGTATGTAGTGACAGGGTTATGTCTGAATACCTAACTAGTCTAAAATCCAGTTATTCATATCCTTATGTAGTGACAGGGTTATGTCTGAATACCTAACTAGTCTAAAATCCAGTTATTCATATCCGTATGTAGTGACAGGGTTATGTCTGAATACCTAACTAGTCTAAAATCCAGTTATTCATATCCGTATGTAGTGACAGGGTTATGTCTGAATACCTAACTAGTCTAAAATCCAGTTATTCATATCCGTATGTAGTGACAGGGTTATGTCTGAATACCTAACTAGTCTAAAATCCAGTTATTCATATCCTTATGTAGTGACAGGGTTATGTCTGAATACCTAACTAGTCTAAAATCCAGTTATTCATATCCGTATGTAGTGACAGGGTTATGTCTGAATACCTAACTAGTCTAAAATCCAGTTATTCATATCCGTATGTAGTGACAGGGTTATGTCTGAATACCTAACTAGTCTAAAATCCAGTTATTCATATCCGTATGTAGTGACAGGGTTATGTCTGAATACCTAACTAGTCTAAAATCCAGTTATTCATATCCGTATGTAGTGACAGGGTTATGTCTGAATACCTAACTAGTCTAAAATCCAGTTATTCATATCCGTATGTAGTGACAGGGTTATGTCTGAATACCTAACTAGTCTAAAATCCAGTTATTCATATCCGTATGTAGTGACAGGGTTATGTCTGAATACCTAACTAGTCTAAAATCCAGTTATTCATATCCTTATGTAGTGACAGGGTTATGTCTGAATACCTAACTAGTCTAAAATCCAGTTATTCATATCCGTATGTAGTGACAGGGTTATGTCTGAATACCTAACTAGTCTATAGTATAGTGGTTATTAAGCCCTCTGGAAGACCTGACTGGATGCCAAGTGTCTCACCATAACCACCACTCTCAATCAATCAAATAATCAATTAAACTTTATTTTTTAGAGCACATTTCTTACAGGGGTACATTTCAAAGTGCTTAACAAATATAATTTGTTTGATTTATTGCACCTTTATTTAACAGGGAAATCCCATTGAGACCAAGGCCTCTTTTCCAAAGGAGCCCTGCATGTACAGAAATTATACAAAATGTACAAATTTGAATGTAATAAAGACAGACAATTGAAGAAAAGCAATCCCGTTCCTCAACTAAGAGTTCCTCCATTAACAACATATACTGCCCTGGAGGCAACAGAGCATCAAGGTGCAGAGAGCTTTGCAGATCATTCCATACATCGGGTGCTAAGAAAAACTGAATACAGATTTACCTAATTCCGTAGAGATCAACGGAATCTCCAGAGTTAGCCATCCCTGAGCCCCGGGTCTGGTGACTCGTGTGTCTGTAATTTAACAATGCAGTCAGGTACGGTGGAAGTTTGTGGCACGAGGGCTTTATAAATAACAAGAGAGCAGTGTATGGATCTACGAGACATAAGAGAGGGTGTCACGCCCTGACCATAGAGAGCCTTTTATTCTCTATGTTGGTTAGGTCGGGGGGTGACTAGGGTGGGTTATCTAGGTAATTATATTTCTATGTTGGCCTGTAATGGTTCCCAATCAGAGGCAGCTGTTTATCGTTGTATGTGATTGGGGATCATATTTAGGCAGCCATTTTCCCCTTTGTGCTTTGTGGGATCTTGACTATGTATAGTTGCCTTATGAGCACTATAGCAGCTTCACGTTTCGCTTTACGATTTATTGTTTTTGTTTTGCTGTGAGTTTCACCTCGTAATTAAAAGATGTGGAACCCAGATCACGCTGCGCTTTGGTCCAGTTTTTCTAACGATCGTGACAGAGGGCCAGCCTACTTTCTGATATAGGATCCAATGACGTGTACTGAACCTGTCGCCCGTAATAAGGCGAAGTGCGCTGTGGTAAACTGCATCTAACGGTTTCAGTGTAGTGATTCATAGCATTCATTTCAATAAACCATAGTCTAGCAGTAATAGGACAGTTGACTGAATGGTCAGCTTTCTGCTATTCAGGGAAAGGCATAATGTATTTTCTAAAGAAGAAGCCCATTTTAATTAACCCCATGTGTGTTTCCTGTCTCTCTGTACCAGTGTATTTATCCCTGTGTTTCCTGTCTTCTGCTGCCAGTGTATTTATCCCTGTGTTTCCTGTCTTCTGTTGCCAGTGTATTTATCCCTGTGTTTCCTGTCTCTCTGTTGCCGTGAGTGTATTTATCCCTGTGTTTCCTGTCTCTCTGTGCCAGTGTATTTATCCCTGTGTTTCCTGTCTCTCTGTACCAGTGTATTTATCCCTGTGTTTCCTGTCTCTCTGTGCCAGTTTGTCTTGTATGTTTAGTCAAGTCAACCAGTGTGTTTTCCCCGTACTCCTTTTGCTATTCTCTTTTTATAGTCCTCCCGGTTCTGACCCCTGCCTGACTCTGGACTACTATCCCGCCTGATCACCCTGCCTGACTCTGGACTACTATCCCGCCTGATCACCCTGCCTGACTCTGGACTACTATCCCACCTGATCACCCTGCCTGACTCTGGACTACTATCCCGCTGATCACCCTGCTGCTCTGGACTACTATCCCACCTGATCACCCTGCCTGACTCTGGACTACTACCCACCTGATCACCCTGCCTGACTCTGGACTACTATCCCACCTGATCACCCTGCCTGACTCTGGACTACTATCCCACCTGATCACCCTGCCTGACTCTGGACTACTATCCCGCCTGATCACCCTGCCTGACTCTGGACTACTATCCCGCCTGATCACCCTGCCTGACTCTGGACTACTATCCCACCTGATCACCCTGCCTGACTCTGGACTACTTTCCCGCCTGATCACCCTGCCTGACTCTGGACTACTTTCCCGCCTGATCACCCTGCCTGACTCTGGACTACTATCCCGCCGGATCATCCTGCCTGCCCTGACCTTTGACCTTGATTCTGCCTGCCCTTCAGTACCTTTTGGACTCTGAACTGGTTTTGACCCTTTAGCCTGTCCACGACCATTCCATTGCCTTACCCTATTGGATTAATAAACATCGTAGACTCCAACCATCTGCCTCCTGTGTCTGGGCCTCGCCTTGTGCCTTCATACCTCCTCTGTTACAACATTATATCACGGCCTGGTTTGGTTTATCTACAGGACAGACAGACTTGTGCTTCTTACACAAGGAAGTTCTACAATAAATCACACCGTATCATCTCTGAGTAATGGTACCAGGCTGGCATCACACCTTACCATCTCTGAGTAATGGTACCAGGCTGGCATCACACCGTATCATCTCTGAGTAATGGTACCAGGCTGGCATCACACCGTATCATCTCTGAGTAATGGTACCAGGCTGGCATCACACCGTATCATCTCTGAGTAATGATACCAGGCTGGCATCACACCGTATCATTCTGAGTAATGGTACCAGCTGGCATCACACCTTACATCTCTGAGTAATGGTAACTGGCATCACACCTTACATCTCTGAGTAATGGTACCAGGCTGGCATCACACGTATCATCTCTGGTAATGGACCGGCTGGCATCACACCTTACATCTCTGAGTAATGGTACCAGGTTGGCATCACACCGTATCATCTCTGAGTAATGATACCAGGCTGGCATCACACCGTATCATCTCTGAGTAATGGTACCAGGCTGGCATCACACCGTATCATCTCTGAGTAATGATACCAGGCTGGCATCACACCTTACCATCTCTGAGTAATGGTACA
>NC_052337.1:1130256-1146361 GCF_016432855.1 Salvelinus namaycush | reverse complement strand
TCTTAATTTCTTAACTAACTCATTAACATGCTTTTTGAAAGATAACTTTTCATAAATTCAGATGCCCAGATATTTATAAGTGGGTACACGATCAATGTGGGCACCATCCAATGTAAATATGCATAAATCCTCAGGTACATTTTGAAAGTGAATTGGAAAACATAAAGTACTCGGTTTTACCTGCATTAATTACCACTTTCAGTTGAACCAACTGTCCCACCTTGATCTGTTTCACCTGTCTTTCTGCTTGTCTCCACCCCCTCCAGGTGTCCCACCTTGATCTGTTTCACCTGTCTTTCTGCTTGTCTCCACCCCCTCCAGGTGTCCCACCCTGATCTGTTTCACCTGTCTTTCTGCTTGTCTCCACCCCCTCCAGGTGTCCCACCCTGATCTATTTCACCTGTCTTTGTGATTGTCTCCACCCCCTCCAGGTGTCGCACATCTTCCTCATTATCCCCGGTGTATTTATACCTGTGTTCTCTGTTTGTCTGTTGCCAGTTCGTTTTGTTCATCAAGCCACCAGTGGTTTTCCCCTTACGCCTGTCTGTTCTAGTCCCTGTTTTCTGGTTTTGACCATTCTGCCTGACCCTTGACCTGTCATTTTGTCTGCCCCCTGTACTAGTAATAAACCTTTGTTACTTAGACACTGTCTGCATCTGGGTCTAACCTGAAACGTGATATTAATGCTTTCTGCAAAGCAACAAAGGCAGATTGCAGCTCCGGAAGAGCCTAGTCAACCTTAATGTAATAGCACACACAACAGTGTCATCCACAGACAGGTGTATGTAAAATAAAATTGCAGATAGACCAATATAATTTACATAGATCGTAAAAAGTACATGACCTAAAAATCAACCCCTTGTGGGGACACCTTTCGTGAAATCAAGGAAACTCGACATTACATCATCAGAAGATACACATTGTCACGATCGTCGTAATGAGGCAGAGTGGACCAAGGCGCAGCGTGAGAGAAATACATACTTCTTTATTATGAAGACGAAACAAACGAACAAAAACAACAAACAGACGACCGTGAAGCTATATCAAACAAACTAGTGCTGACACTAAACACTACACATAGACAATTACCCACAACAGCCCAATGCCTATGGCTGCCTTAAATATGGCTCCCAATCAGAGACAATGAATGACAGCTGTCTCTGATTGAGAACCATTCAGGCAACCATAGACATACCTAGACACCTACACTAACACAACCCCATACACTCTAACAAAACCCCCTAGACACTACAACCACCCAAGACAAAACAAATACACACAAACATCCCCCCTGTCACACCCTGACCTAACCAAAATATTACAGAAAACAAAGATAACTAAGGCCAGGGCAACCATAGACATACCTAGACACCTACACTCAACACAACCCCACAGGGCGTGACACACATTGTGTAACTGTCTGTAGTTTTTAAACCATTTACACGACGCCTGATCCAATTTCAGACAACCTTTGAACTCAATGAATAGAGCAGCACAGTCTTTAATCCACGTCATTTAAAACCAGTCATTTTGAGATGTGCCCAGGGCTAAAAGATAAAAACACAAAATGTTTTCTAAATTAAACAAATAAAAATAGTAAAACAATAAATAATTATAATAATAACAATAAATAAATAACTCTAAAGGCTACTAGCTAGCTAATGTCTACTGAGAAGAAACGGGTCTGTTTACTTAGCTACAGATTTGCATTACTTGTAGGCTATTACTGTAGCTACTATCTGAAGTATAACGGCAAGACAAACATTTACTGTAGTCACTTAAAGAAGTTTCATGTCTCACGTTTAATAACTAACTTAACTCATTTCATGGATACTTTGAAAGTAATAAGTAGAGCCCTGTGTTAGGAGACCTGTGTTGGGAGCACTGTGTTGGGAGCACTGTGTTGGGAACTCTGTGTTGGGAGCACTGTGTTGGGAGCACTGTGTTGGGAGCCCTGTGTTGGGAACTCTGTGTTGGGGGCACTGTGTTGGTAACTCTGTGTTGGGAGCTCTGTGTTGGGAACTCTGTGTTGGGAGCACTGTGTTGGGAGCACTGTGTTGGGAGCCCTGTGTTGGGAACTCTGTGTTGGGAGCACTGTGTTGGGAACACTGTGTTGGGAGCACTGTGTTGGGAGACCTGTGTTGGGAGCCCTGTGTTGGGAGCCCTGTGTTGGGGGCACTGTGTTGGGAACTCTGTGTTGGGAGCTCTGTGTTGGGAACTCTGTGTTGGGAGCACTGTGTTGGGAGCACTGTGTTGGGAGCCCTGTGTTGGGAACTCTGTGTTGGGAGCACTGTGTTGGGAACACTGTGTTGGGAACACTGTGTTGGGAGCACTGTGTTGGGAGCACTGTGTTGGGAACACTGTGTTGGGAGCCCTGTGTTGGGAGCACTGTGTTGGGAGCCCTGTGTTGGGAACTCTGTGTTGGGAGCACTGTGTTGGGGGCACTGTGTTGGGAGCTCTGTGTTGGGAGCACTGTGTTGGGAGCTCTGTGTTGGGAGCTCTGTGTTGGGAGCCCTGTGTTGGGAACACTGTGTTGGGAGCCCTGTGTTGGGAGCCCTGTGTTGGGAGCACTGTGTTGGGAGCCCTGTGTTGGGAGCCCTGTGTTGGGAGCCCTGTTATAATATTCCAAATAACATAACAAGTAAAGGGGTCACTGACTCTCCAGGTTCATAGATGACTTTCTAGAGATTCGTCACTTGAAGCTGAGATAGTGGACTTTCTCTCTCTAACCGTGATGAAAACACTCTCCTACACAGAACCACTGAGTATTCATTTAGGACAGACAACCTGCAATAGCTGCTATCAAAACCCTTTTCTCATTCTGCTTCTTAGACCATGGAGCACTTTGAAGTGAAGGCCAGAGAGAGAGAGAGAGAGAGAGAGCGAGAGAGAGAGGTGGGCTTTGCATTTCTTCCTGATTCAAAACATATATATTTTTCACCAACTTCAATTTAGATGCTCAGTGTGTTCTATTTCCAGGGAACTTGTCGAGAGAGACAGACAGAGAAAGAGCGAGAGAGAAAGAGAGAGAGGGAGAAAGAGAGAGCGAGATAGAAAGAGAGCGAGAGAGGCAGAAAGAGCAAGAGAGAGAGAGAGAGAGAGAGCGAGAGAGAGAGAGAGAGAGTGAGAGAGGCAGAAAGAGCAAGAGAGAGAGAGAGAGAGAGAAGGAGAAAGAGAGCGTGAGAGAGAAAGAGAGCGAGAGAGTGAGAGGGAGAAAGAGAGCGACAATGAAAGAGAGAGAGAGAGAGAGAGAGAGAGAGAGAGAGAGAGAGAGAGAGAGAGAGAGAGAGAGAGAGAGAGAGAGACTGTCAATACTTAACTGAACAGTTAACAGAAAACTGCAAACGCCTCAGCTGAATGGTACATCAATGCCATGTGTCTGGTGCAGTAGGACCCCAATATAAAGCCATGTGTCTGGTACAGTAGGACCCCAATATAAAGCCATGTGTCTGGTACAGTAGGACCCCAATATAAAGCCATGTGTCTGGTACAGTAGGACCCCAATATAAAGCCATGTGTCTGGTACAGTAGGACCCCAATATAAAGCCATGTGTCTGGTACAGTAGGACCCCAATATAAAGCCATGTGCCTGGTACAGTAGGACCCCAATATAAAGCCATGTGTCTGGTACAGTAGGACCCCAATATAAAGCCATGTGTCTGGTACAGTAGGACCCCAATATAAAGCCATGTGTCTGGTACAGTAGGACCCCAATATAAAGCCATGTGTCTGGTACAGTAGGACCCCAATATAAAGCCATGTGTCTGGTACAGTAGGACCCCATATAAAGCATGTGTCTGGTACAGTAGGACCCCAATATAAAGCCATGTGTCTGGTACAGTAGGACCCCAATATAAAGCCATGTGTCTGGTACAGTAGGACCCCAATATAAAGCCATGTGTCTGTACAGTAGGACCCAATATAAAGCCATGGCCTGGTACAGTAGGACCCCAATATAAAGCCATGTGTCTGGTACAGTAGGACCCCAATATAAAGCCAGTGTTGGTACTGATAGGACCCCAATATAAAGCCATGTGTCTGTTACAGTAGGATCCCAATATAAAGCCATGTGTCTGGTACAGTAGGACCCCAATATAAAGCCATGTGTCTGGTACAGTAGGACCCCAATATAAAGCCATGTGTCTGGTACAGTAGGACCCCAATATAAAGCCATGTGTCTGTTACAGTAGGATCCCAATATAAAGCCAGTCTGGTACAGTAGGACCCCAATATAAAGCCATGTGTCTGGTACAGTAGGACCCCAATATAAAGCCATGTGTCTGGTACAGTAGGACCCCAATATAAAGCCATGTGTCTGTTACAGTAGGATCCCAATATAAAGCCATGTGTCTGGTACAGTAGGACCCCAATATAAAGCCATGTGTCTGGTACAGTAGGACCCCAATATAAAGCCATGTGTCTGTACAGTAGGACCATATAAGCCAGTCGGTAAGTAGGACCCAATATAAAGCCATGTGTCTGGTACAGTAGGACCCCAATATAAAGCCATGTGTCTGGTACAGTGGACCCAATATAAAGCCATGTGCCTGGTACAGTAGGACCCAATATAAAGCCATGTGTCTGGTACAGTAGGACCCCAATATAAAGCCATGTGTCTGGTACAGTAGGACCCCAATATAAAGCCATGTGTCTGGTACAGTAGGACCCCAATACAAAGCCATGTGCCTGGTACAGTAGGACCCCAATATAAAGCCATTGTGTCTGGACGAAGCCCCAATATAAAGTCATGTGTCTGGTACAGTAGGACCCCAATATAAAGCCATGTGTCTGGTACAGTAGGACCCCAATATAAAGCCATGTGTCTGGTACAGTAGGACCCCTACATAAAGCCATGTGCCTGGTACAGTAGGACCCCAATATAAAGCCATGTGTCTGGTACAGTAGGACCCCAATATAAAGCCATGTGTCTGGTACAGTAGGACCCCAATATAAAGCCATGTGTCTGGTACAGTAGGACCCCAATATAAAGCCATGTGTCTGGTACAGTAGGACCCCAATATAAAGCCATGTGTCTGGTACAGTAGGACCACAATATAAAGCCATGTGTCTGGTACAGTAGGACCCCAATATAAAGCCATGTGTCTGGTACAGTAGGACCACAATATAAAGCCATGTGTCTGGTACAGTAGGACCACAATATAAAGCCATGTGTCTGGTACAGTAGGACCCAATATAAAGCATGTGTCTGGTACAGTAGGACCCCAATATAAAGCCATGTGTCTGGTACGTAGGACCCCATATAAAGCCATGTGTCTGGTACAGTAGGACCCCAATATAAAGCCATGTGTCTGGTACAGTAGGACCCCAATATAAGCCATGTGTCTGGTACAGTAGGACCCCAATATAAAGCCATGTGTCTGGTACAGTAGGACCCAATATAAGCCATGTGTCTGACAGTAGGACCCAATATAAAGCCATGTGTCTGGTACAGTAGGACCCCAATTAAAGCCATGTGTCTGGTAGGACCCCAATATAAAGCCATGTGTCTGGTACAGTAGGACCCCAAATAAAGCCATGTGTTTGGTACAGTAGGACCCCAATATAAAGCCATGTGTCTGGTACAGAGGACACAATATAAAGCCATGTGTCTGGTACAGTAGGACCCCAATATAAAGCCATGTGTCTGGTACAGTAGGACCCACATATAAAGCAGTGTCTGGTACAGTGGACCCAATATAAAGCCATGTGTCTGGTACAGTAGGACCAATATAAAGCCATGTGTCTGGTACAGTAGGACCAATATAAAGCCATGTGTCGGTACAGAGGACCCCAATATAAAGCCATGTGTCTGGTACAGTAGGACCCCAATATAAACCATGTGTCTGGTAGACCCCAATATAAAGCCATGGTCTGTACAGTAGGACCCCAATATAAAGCATGTGTCTGGTACAGTAGGACCCCAATATAAAGCCATGTGTCTGGTACATGGACCACAATATAAGCCATGTGTGTTACAGTAGGACCCCAATATAAAGCCTGTGCCTGGTACAGTAGGACCCCAATATAAAGCCATGTGTCTGGTACAGTAGGACCCCAATATAAAGCCATGTTCTGGTACAGTAGGACCACAATATAAAGCCATGTGTCTGGTACAGTAGGACCCCAATATAAAGCCATGTGTCTGGTACACTAGGACCAATATAAAGCCATGTGTCTGGTACAGTAGGAACCCAATATAAAGCATGTGCCTGGTACAGTAGTACCCCAATATAAAGCCATGTGCTGTACAGTAGGACCCAATATAAAGCCTGTTCTGGTACAGTAGGATCCCAATATAAAGCCATGTGTCTGGTACAGTAGGACCCCAAATAAAGCCATGTGTCTGGTACAGTAGGACCCAATATAAAGCCATGTGTGTTACAGTAGGACCCCAATATAAAGCATGTGTCTGGTACAGTAGAGACCCAATATAAAGCCATGTGCCTGGTACAGTAGGACCCCAATACAAAGCCATGTGCCTGGTACAGTAGGACCCCAATATAAAGCCATGTGTCTGGTAAGTAAGACCCCAATATAAAGTCATGTGTCTGGTACAGTAGGACCCCAATATAAAGCCATGTGTCTGGTACAGTAGGACCCAATATAAAGCCATGTGTCTGGTATAGTAGGACCCTACATAAGCCATGTGCTGGTACAGTAGGACCCCAATATAAAGCCATGTGTGGTACAGTAGGACCCCAATATAAAGCCATGTGTCTGGTACAGTAGGACCCAATATAAAGCCATGTGTCTGGTACAGTAGGACCCAATATAAAGCCATGTGTCTGGTACAGTAGGACCCCAATATAAAGCCATGTGTCTGGTACAGTAGGACCCAAAAATAAAGCCATGTGTCTGGTACAGTAGGACCCCAATATAAAGCCATGTGTCTGGTACAGTAGGACCACAATATAAAGCCATGTGTCTGGTACAGTAGGACCCAATATAAAGCCATGTGTTGGTCAGTAGGACCAATATAAAGCCATGTGTCTGGTACAGTAGGACTCCAATATAAAGCCATGTGTCTGGTACAGTAGGACCCCAATATAAAGCCATGTGTCTGGTACAGTAGGACCCCAATATAAAGCCATGTGTCTGGTACAGTAGGACCCCAATATAAAGCCATGTGTCTGGTAGGACCCCAATATAAAGCCATGTGTCTGGTACAGTAGGACCCCAATATAAAGCCATGTGTCTGGTACAGTAGGACCCCAATATAAAGCCATGTGTCTGGTACACTAGGACCACAATATAAAGCCATGTGTCTGGTACAGTAGGACCCCAATATAAAGCCATGTGTCTGGTACAGTAGGACCCCAATATAAAGCCATGTGTCTGGTACAGTAGGACCCCAATATAAAGCCATGTGTCTGGTACAGTAGCCCATATAAAGCCATGGGCTGGTACAGTAGGCCCCAATATAAAGCCATGTGTCTGGTACAGTAGGACCCCAATATAAAGCCTGTGTCTGGTACAGTAGGACCCCAATATAAAGCCATGTGTCTGGTACAGTAGGACCCATATAAAAGCCATGTGTCTGGTACAGTAGGACCCCAATATAAAGCCATGTGTCTGGTACAGTAGGACCCCAATACAAAGCCATGTGTCTGGTACAGTAGGACCCCAATATAAAGCCATGTGTCTGGTACTGTAAGACCCCAATATAAAGTCATGTGTCTGGTACAGTAGGACCCCAATATAAAGCCATGTGCCTGGTACAGTAGTACCCCAATATAAAGCCATGTGCCTGGTACAGTAGGACCCCAATATAAAGCCATGTGTCTGGTACAGTAGGATCCCAATATAAAGCCATGTGTCTGGTACAGTAGGACCCAATATAAAGCCATGTGTCTGTACAGTAGGACCCAATATAAAGCCATGTGTCTGGTACAGTAGGACCCCATATAAAGCCATGTGCCTGGTACAGTAGGACCCAATATAAAGCCATGTGTCTGGTACAGTAGGACCCCAATATAAAGCCATGTGTCTGGTACAGTAGGACCCCAATATAAAGCCATGTGCCTGGTACAGTAGGACCCCAATAAAAGCCATGTGCTGGTACAGGAACCCAATATAAAGCCATGTGTCTGGTAGTAGACCCCAATATAAAGTCCATGTGTCTGGTACAGTAGGACCCCAATATAAAGCCAGTGGTCTGGTACAGTAGGACCCCAATATAAAGCCATGTGTCTGGTACAGTGGACCACTATAAAGCCATGTGCTGGTACAGTAGGACCCCAATATAAAGCCATGTGTCTGGTACAGTAGGACCCCAATATAAAGCATGTGTCTGGTACAGTAGGACCCCAATATAAAGCCATGTGTCTGGTACAGTAGGACCCCAATATAAAGCCATGGTCGGTACAGTGAGACCCCATATAAAGCCATGTGTCTGGTACAGTAGGACCACAATATAAAGCCATGTGTCTGGTACAGTAGGACCCCAATATAAAGCCATGTGTCTGGTACAGAGGACCACAATATAAAGCACTGTGTCTGGTACAGTAGGACCACAATATAAAGCCATGTGTCATGGTACAGTGGACACCAATATAAAGCCATGTGTCTGGTACAGTAGGACCCAATATAAAGCCATGTGTCTGGTACAGTAGGACCCCAATATAAAGCCAGTGTGTCTGGTACAGTAGGACACCAATATAAAGCCATGTGTCTGGTACAGTAGGACCCCAATATAAAGCCAGTGTCTGGTACAGTAGGACCCAATATAAAGCCATGTGTTGGTACAGTAGGACCACAATATAAAGCCATTGTCTGGTACAGTAGGACCCCAATAAAAGCCATGTGTCTGGTACAGTAGGACCCCAATATAAAGCCATGTGTCTGGTAGGACCCCAAATAAAGCCATGTGTCTGGTACAGTAGGACCCCAATATAAAGCCATGTGTCTGGTACAGTAGGACCCCAATATAAAGCCATGTGTCTGGTACAGTAGGACCAATATAAAGCCATGTGTCTGGTACAGTAGGACCCCAATATAAAGCCATGTGTCTGGTACAGTAGGACCACAATATAAAGCCATGTGTCTGGTACAGTAGGACCCCAATATAAAGCCATGTGTCTGGTACAGTAGGACCCCAATATAAAGCCATGTGTCTGGTACAGTAGGACCCAATTAAAGCCAGTGTCTGGTACAGTAGGACCCCCATATAAAGCCATGTTCTGGTACAGTAGGACCCAATATAAACCATGTGTCGGTAGGACCCCAATATAAAGCCATGTGTCTGGTACAGTAGGACCCCAATATAAAGCCATGTGTCTGGTACAGTAGGACCCAATATAAGCCATGTGTCTGGTACATAGGACCACCATATTAAGCCATGTGTTGGTACAGTAGGACCCCAATATAAAGCATGTGCCTGTTACGTAGGACCCCAATAAAGCCATGTGTCTGGTACAGTAGGACCCCATAATAAAGCCATGTGTCTGGACAGTAGGACCAAATATAAAGCCATGTGTCTGGTACAGTAGGACCCAATATAAAGCCATGTGTTGGTACACTAGGACCCAATATAAAGCCATGTGTCTGGTACAGTAGGACCCAATATTAAGCCATGTGCTGGTACAGTAGTACCCCAATATAAAGCCATTGTGCCTGGTACAGTAGGACCCAATATAAAGCCATGTGTCTGGTAAGTAGGACCCAATATAAAGCCATGTGTCTGGTACAGTAGGACCCCAATATAAAGCCATGTGTCTGGTACAGTAGGACCCCAATATAAAGCCATGTGTCTGTTACAGTAGGACCCCAATATAAAGCCATGTGTCTGGTACAGTAGGACCCCAATATAAAGCCATGTGCCTGGTACAGTAGGACCCCAATACAAAGCCATGTGCCTGGTACAGTAGGACCCCAATATAAAGCCATGTGTCTGGTACTGTAAGACCCCAATATAAAGTCATGTGTCTGGTACAGTAGGACCCCAATATAAAGCCATGTGTCTGGTACAGTAGGACCCCAATATAAGCATGTGTCTGTAAGTGGACCCTACATAAAAGCCATGTGCCGGTACAGTAGGACCCCAATATAAAGCCATGTGTCTGTACAGTAGGACCCCAATATAACATGTGTCCGGTACAGTAGGACCCAATATAAGCCATGTGCTGGTACAGTAGGCCCAATATAAAGCCATGTGTCTGGTACAGTAGGACCCCAATATAAAGCCATGGTTCTGGTACAGTAGGACCACAATATAAAGCCATGTGTCTGGTACAGTAGGACCCAATATAAAGCCAGTGTTGTCTGGTACAGTAGGACCACATATAAAAGCCATGTGTCTGGTACAGTAGGACCACAATATAAAGCCATGTGTCTGGTACAGTAGGAACCCAATATAAAGCCATGTGTTGGTACAGTAGGACTCCAATATAAAGCCATGTTGCTGGTACAGTAGGACCACATATAAAGCCATGTGTCTGGTACAGTAGGACCCCAAATAACATGTGTTGGTACAGTAGGACCCCAATATAAAGCCATGTGTCTGTACAGTAGGACCCAATATAAAGCCATGTGTCTGGTACAGTAGGACCCAATATAAAGCCATGTGGTCTGGTACAGTAGGACCCCAATATAAAGCCATGTGTCTGGTACTAGGACCCACTATATAAAGCCATGTGTCTGGTACAGTAGGACCCATATAAAGCCATGTGTCTGGTACAGTAGGACCCCAATATAAAGCCATGTGTCTGGTACAGTAGGACCCCAATATAAAGCCATGTGTCTGGTACAGTAGGACCCCAATTAAAGCCATGTGCTGGTACAGTAGGACCCCAATATAAAGCCATGTGTCTGGTACAGTAGGACCCCATATAAAGCCATGTGTCTGGTACAGTAGGACCCCAATATAAAGCCATGTGTCTGGTACAGTAGGAACCAATATAAAGCCATGTGTCTGGTACGTAGGACCCAATATAAGCCATGTGTCTGGTACAGTAGGACCCCAATATAAGCCATGTGTCTGGTACAGTAGGACCCCAATATAAAGCCATGTGTCTGGTACAGTAGGACCCCAATATAAAGCCATGTGTCTGGTACATAGGACCCCAATTAAAGCCATGTGTCGGTACAGTAGGACCCCAATATAAAGCCATGTGTCTGGTACAGTAGGACCCAATATAAGCCATGTGTGGTACAGTAGGACCCCAATATAAAGCCATGTGTCTGGTACAGTAGGACCCAATATAAAGCCATGTGTCGGTACAGTAGGACCCCAATATAAAGCCATGTGTCTGGTACAGTAGGACCCCAATATAAAGCCATGTGTCTGGTACAGTAGGACCCCAATATAAAGCCATGTGTCTGGTACAGTAGGACCCCAATATAAAGCCATGTGTCTGGTACAGTAGGACCCCAATATAAAGCCATGTGTCTGGTACAGTAGGACCCCAATATAAAGCCATGTGCCTGGTACAGTAGGACCCAATATAAAGCCATGTGTCTGGTACACTAGGACCACAATATAAAGCCATGTGTCTGGTACAGTAGGACCCCAATATAAAGCCATGTGCCTGGTACAGTAGGACCCCAATACAAAGCCATGTGTCTGGTACAGTAGGACCCCAATATAAAGCCATGTGTCTGGTACTGTAAGCCAATATAACATGTGTTGGTACAGTAGGACCCCAATATAAAGCCTGTGTCTGGTACAGTAGGACCCCAATATAAAGCCATGTGTCTGGTACAGTAGGACCCATACATAAAGCCATGTGCCGTACAGTGGACCCCAAAATAAAGCCATGTGTCTGGTACAGTAGGACCCCAATATAAGCCATGTGTCTGGTACAGTAGGACCCCAATATAAAGCCAGTGTCTGGTACAGTAGGACCCCAATATAAAGCCATGTGTCTGGTACAGTAGGACCCCAATATAAAGCCATGTGTCTGGTACAGTAGGACCCCAATATAAAGCCATGTGTCTGGTACAGTAGGACCACAATATAAAGCCATGTGTCTGGTACAGTAGGACCCCAATATAAAGCCATGTGTCTGGTACAGTAGGACCACAATATAAAGCCATGTGTCTGGTACAGTAGGACCACAATATAAAGCCATGTGTCTGGTACAGTAGGACCCAATATAAAGCCATTGGTCTGGTACAGTAGGACCCCATATAAAGCCATGGTCGGTACAGTAGGACCACAATATAAAGCCATGTGTCGGTACAGTAGGACCACAATATAAAGCCATGTGTGGTACAGTAGGACCCCCATATAAAGCCATGTGCTGGTACAGTAGGACCCCAATATAAAGCCATGTGCCTGGTACAGTAGGACCCAATATAAAGCCATGTGTCGTACAGTAGGACCCATAAAGCCATGTGTCTGGTACAGTAGGACCCAATATAAAGCCATGTGTCTGGTACAGTAGGACCCAATACAAAGCCTGTGCCTGGTACAGTAGGACCCAATATAAAGCCATGTGTCTGGTACTGTAAGACCCCAATATAAAGTCATGTGTCTGGTACAGTAGGACCAATATAAAGCAGTGTCTGGTACAGTAGGACCCCAATATAAAGCCATGTGTCTGGTACAGTAGGACCCAATATAAAGCCATGTGTCTGGTACAGTAGGACCCAATATAAAGCCATGTGTTTGGTACAGTAGGACCCCAATATAAAGCCATGTGTTGGTACAGTAGGACCCCAATATAAAGCCATGTGTCGGTAGTAGGACCCCAAATATAAAGCCATGTGTCTGGTACACGTAGGACCCAATATAAAGCCATGTGTCTGGTACAGTAGGACCCCAATATAAAGCCATGTGGTCTGGTACAGTAGGACCACAATAAAAGCCATGTGCTGGTACAGTAGGACCCCAATATAAAGCCATGTGTCTGGTACAGTAGGACCCCAATATAAAGCCATGTGCCTGGTACAGTAGGACCCCAATATAAAGCCATGTGTCTGGTACAGTAGGACCCCAATATAAAGCCATGTGCTGGTACAGTAGGACCCCAATATAAAGCCATGTGTCTGGTACAGTAGGACCCCAATATAAAGCCATGTGTCTGTTACAGTAGGACCCAATATAAAGCCATGGTCTGGTACAGCTAGGACCCCAATATAAAGCCATGTGTCTGGTACAGTAGGACCCCCAATATAAAGCCATGTGTCTGGTACAGTAGGACCCCAATATAAGCCATGTGTCTGGTACAGTAGGACCCCAATATAAAGCCATGTGTCTGGTACAGTGGAACCCCAATATAAAGCCATGTGTCTGGTACAGTAGGACCCCAATATAAAGCCATGTGTCTGGTACAGTAGGACCCCAATATAAAGCCATGTGTCTGGTACAGTAGGACCCAATATAAAGCCATGTGTCTGGTACAGTAGGACCCCAATATAAAGCCATGTGTCTGGTACAGTAGGACCCCATATAAAGCCATGTGTCTGGTACAGTAGGACCCCAATATAAAGCCATGTTCGGTACGTAGGACCCCAATATAACCATGGTTGTACAGTAGGACCCAATATAAAGCCATGTGTCTGGTACAGTAGGACCCCAAATAAAGCATGTGTCTGGTACAGTAGGACCCAATAAAAGCCATGTGCTGGTACAGTAGACCCAATAAAGCATGGGCTGGTACAGTAGGACCCAATATAAAGCCATGTGTCTGGTACAGTAGGACCAATATAAAGCCAGTGTCTGGTACAGTAGGACCCCAATATAAAGCCATGTGCTGGTACAGTAGGACCCCAATAAAAGCCATGTGTCTGGTACAGTAGGACCCCAAATAAAGCATGTGTCTGGTACGTAAGACCCCCATATAAAGCATGTGTCTGGTACAGTAGGACACCAATATAAAGCCATGTGTGTGTACAGTAGGACCCCAATATAAAGCCATGTGTCTGGTACAGTAGGACCCCAAATAAAGCCATGTGCCTGGTACAGTAGACCACAATATAAAGCATGTGTCTGGTACAGTAGGACCCCAATATAAAGCCATGTGTCTGTACAGTAGGACCACCAATCGTTTAGAGCATGGTCTGGGCTGGCATCACACCGTATCATCTCTGAGTAATGATACCAGGCTGGCATCACACCGTATCATCTCTGAGTAATGGTACCAGGCTGGCATCACACCGTATCCTCTCTGAGTAATGGTACCAGGCTTGTGTGTGTGTGTGTGTGTGTGTGTGTGTGTGTGTGTGTGTGTGTGTGTGTGTGTGTGTGTGTGTGTGTGTGTGTGTGTGTGTGTGTGTGTGTGTGTAGCAGGCTGGTGTGTGTAGTGGAAAGGTTGAGAGCTACCAAAGTGTGCCATCCTTCAGTAATACCTCAGCTTCTGAGCTACAATATGTGGACACACACACACACACACACACACACACACACACACACACACACACACACACACACACACACACACACACACACACACACACACACACACACACACACACACACACACACACACACACACCAGAACCACAACCCAGCACACCAGAACCACCATACAGAGTAGAAGCATGTGGTCATAGCTCCAAGCCCTGCTGATTCACCAGCAGTACACTCACCTTTTAGTCATTTACACACAGATAACACAAGACCTGCTGATTCACCAGCAGTACACTCACCTTTTAGTCATTCACACACAGATAACACAAGACCTGCTGGGTTGTGTAGTGAGCTATATCCCTTCTGTCTCTCTCCTCTCTCCTGTCTCCTGTCTCCTCTCTCCTCTCTCCTGTCTCCTCTCTCCTGTCTCCTCTCTCCTCTCTCTGTCCTGTCTCCTCTCTCTTTCCTCTCTCCTCTCTCCTCTCTCCTGTCTCCTCTCTCCTCTCTCCTCTCTCTGTCCTGTCTCCTCTCTCTTTCCTCTCTCCTCTTTCCTCTCTCGTCTCTCCCTTTCTCCTTGTCTTGCTTCTTCTCCTTCTCCTGTCTCCTCTCTCCTGTCTCCTCTCTCCTCTCTCCTCTCTCCTCTCTCCTCTCTCCTGTCTCCTCTCTCCTCTCTCCTCTCTCTGTCCTGTCTCCTCTCTCTTTCCTCTCTCCTCTTTCCTCTCTCGTCTCTCCCTTTCTCCTTCTTGCTTCTTCTCCTTCTCCTGTCTCCTCTCTCCTCTCTCCTGTCTCCTCTCTCCTCTCTCCTCTCTCCTCTCTCCTCTCTCCTGTCTCCTCTCTCCTCTCTCCTCTCTCTGTCCTGTCTCCTCTCTCTATCCTCTCTCCTCTTTCCTCTCTCGTCTCTCCCTTTCTCCTTCTTGCTTCTTCTCCTTCTCCTGTCTTATGTCCTCTTACCTCTCTCCCCTCTCCCCTCTCCTGTCTCCTCTCTCCTCTCTCCTCTCTCTGTCCTGGCTCCTCTCTCTATCCTCTCTCCTCTTTCTTATGTCCTCTTTCCTCTTTCCTCTCTCCTCTCTCGTATCTCCCTGTCTCCTTGTCTTGCTTCTTCTTCTTCTCCTTCTCCTGTCGTATGTCCTCTTTCCTCTCTCCTCTCTCCTCTCTCCTCTCTTCCTGGGGGCCTTGCAGGTTTACTTAACTAGCACATAGCAGGTGAACAGTTGTCTGAAAGGTAAAAAATATTCTTTGTCATTTTTTGTTGATTATAATTAATTGGGGTTAAATGTTTATTGTGAATGAGACATGATCTGTGTTACAGGGCAAGGCTGTCTGGTAAGAAAATGCTATTTTTTTTTAAATTATGTGAAAGCTAATAGATTGAATCTGAACCAAATGAGAAATCCTATGTTTTCCTGTAGTTATGATTCATATTTGCAGTATATACATGTCCATCCTTTCAAACTGTCCTTGATTGTCTATATTTATATTGCTGCATTTACAGTACATGTCTATATTTATATACTGCATTTATATTCCTGTATTTATATACTGCATTTATATTCCTGTATTTATATACTGCATTTATATTCCTGTATTTATATACTGCATTTATATTCCTGTATTTATATACTGCATTTATATTCCTGTATTTATATACTGCATTTATATTCCTGTATTTATATACTGCATTTATATTCCTGTATTTATATACTGCATTTATATTCCTGTATTTATATACTGCATTTATATTCCTGTATTTATATACTGCATTTATATTCCTGTATTTATATACTGCATCTTTATTCCTGTATTTATATACTGCAT
>NC_052337.1:1075256-1125256 GCF_016432855.1 Salvelinus namaycush | reverse complement strand
AAATATAGACCATCACAATGTACCTCATTATACATCAATATAATTATAGACTATCACAATGTACCTCACTATACATCAGTATAATTATAGACCAGGACAATGTACCTCACTGTACATCAGTATAATTATAGACCATCACAATGTACCTCACTATACATCAGTATAATTATAGACTATCACAATGAACCTCACTATACATCAATATAATTATAGACCATCACAATGTACCTCACTATACATCAATATAATTATAGACCATCACAATGTACCTCACTATACATCAATATAATTATAGACCATCACAATGTACCTCACTATACATCAATATAATTATAGACCATCACAGCGTACCCCACTGTACATATAGTGAGGTACGATTCATTCTCAAACTCAAGCAGTAAAACTAGAGCAGTCACAATAGAAATACTATGTCAATAATTAAACAGTATAAAATAAAGTAGAGAATAAAGATTTTTTAAAGAAAGTATAAAGTAAAAGTTAAAACAAGGTGTATATGTTGTTACATTTACTGTGAATATACGATGTCAGTGTACTGTTATATGCAATCTCACTCTGCATTTGATCCAAGTGTTTGGTTCAAGGGTTTGTTATTGTGTGAAAATCCTGCTCTCATCAACGATAGAAAGACAAGCATCGTGTCATCTTCAAGGTGATGTCTTCAAGGTGATGACAGTGAAGCTTTACTTTGAGCTTTACTTTAGGAATTTGAATAAGCCTGTCAAACCCAAATCCAGAACACAAATTTAAGATAAGCGTTGGATTGGATTAATTATAAAAATGAGAAACCATTGCTAATGTGAGGCGATACAGACTGTTACTAATGTTAGTGACAGTGAGCTGAACCCGGAGAAAAAAATAAAACGTAAAATTCATATTTGCTTGCCAAGTCGAGGATGTAGTTTCTCATGGTTGCCATGAGGGACAAGAACTGCAATTGAAGCCTACACTCTTAGAAAAAGGGTTCTTATAGAACCAAAAAGGGTTCTTATAGAACCAAAAAGTGTTCTTATAGAACCAAAAAGGGTTCTTATTGAACCAAAAAGGGTTCTTATAGAACCAAAAAGTGTTCTTATAGAACCAAACCAAAAAGGGTTCTTATAGAACCAAAAAGTGTTTCATTGCTTACTTCATATATGGAACCCCTAAAAGTCATATATAGAACCCTTTTATAGGTTCTTCTTAACTGAATCAAAATGGTTCCATAGAGAACCCTGCATGATGCCACTTAGGAAATATGGCTACTACTAATACTTAGGTAATAAATATATATTTTTTTAAACAATTAAATAATGGACAAGAGAATACCAGCATTGTTTTAAGAATTTGTGATCATTATATGCAAACCTAGTTTTGAAATAAACTCTGGTGACCACTGAGACATCTCTGTTTGAATGATGGCCTATGTCAACTCTATGTCAACTCTATGTCAACTCTATGTCAACTCTATGTCAACTCTGGCTGACTTCTTTACAACAGTGGTGTAAAGTACTTAAATTAAAATACTTTAAAGTACTACTAAAGTTGTTTTTTTGAGTATCTGTACTTTACTATTTCTATTTTTTGATAACTTTTACTTCACTACATTTCTAAAGAAAATAATGTACTTTTTACTCCATACATTTTCCTTCACATCCAAAAGTATGCTTTGCAGGACATGAAAATGGTCAAATTCACACACGTATTGAGAGAACATTCCTGGTCATCCCTACATCTGAGTGTTGAGGTGTGCCCTTGGCTATCTGGCTATTGATCGTGCCTTCTGGTTTGCCAAATATAGGAATTTGACATGATTTATACTTGATATTTAAGTATATTTTAGTTTACAATGCAACTTTCTCTGTTTGTTACAGGGAACAACAAAATGTGTCTTCTGCTCTGTTCTCAACCCCCACCCCCCTCAACCCCCAGAAGACCTCACACATACAGTTGAGACGCTGCACCAGCCCCAGTTCAGCACCCCTGGATGGAGAGCATGTTGTGGGGTTAAGGGCCTTGCTCAAGGGCCCAACGGTAGGGGAATGTTTTGAGGATGTGAAGCCATCAGCCATCCAGTTGTCAGATCAATACCACCTGTTTTTTCCAACGCTGGCCTTGGATTCGAACCGGACACCTTTCAGCCACAGGTTCAACTCCTGCCACAGGTCCTAACCCTTAGCCGTTGGACTACCTACTACCAGTACAGTACGGGATGTTGCCTGACTGATTCCAGAGAAGAACACGAGGAGTTAATCTGCCAAAATGAAGACAAAATGTTATACAGACACATAGTTATTACGATGTAGAAGAACAACTTACATGCAGTTGTTGTCAGCAGCAGCCAAAAGAGCGATCCTCTACCTCTGATGGTTCTGGGTTACAGCCAGACTGAGAAAAACATAGTGTGTTGAAAGTCATGTAATGATTAACTAGGCTATTGAATCACCAAAACTTTTTATATATCATTTATTATAAATCATTTATACATACCTCCTCTCACATAATGCCCTCAATTGACTCCACACTGAGACACTGAAATAAAAGGAACAATTAGCGTATTGCCAATATCAGGCTGTAGCTTTATTTGACATGTCTCATTATAAAAAATAATAATGTTTGTTTCAAAGAGTTAGCTGGCTAGCTTGTAAAGTGGCGAATTAAAGTAGACTAGCTTTTGCTGTTAGATAGCTAGCTTACAAATGTGCTCAATAACGTTTCAACTTTATTTATCTTGCCTTTAGTTTACCATATGAATTTGGCTTCATAAATTTGAATTAAATAATAAACTTTGCTTACCTTAATACATTGACAAATGAAGTGCTTATTGGCAGGCTACTTGCAAGTTGGTTCAATCCCCGTCCTCTTGCGTTTTCATGCTGGAATGGCAGTTCCATTTTGAATTGACCAAAAGGTTCTATATAGAACCCCTATCTTCTGCTCACAAATGTGAGTGCTATGGAGGGATAGTCATTTAGACAAGTTACCTTGTGCACAGGGACTATGGTGGTCTGCTAAAACATGTAGATATTACAGACTGGGTCAGAGGTAAAACATGTCAGTGAAGACACTTGCCAGCTGGTCAGCGCATGCTCTGAGTACGCTTCATCGTAATCCGTCTGGCCCTACGGCCTTGTGGATATTAACCTGTTTAAAAATCTTACTCACATAGTTGAGAGCGTGATCACATAGTTGTCTGGAACAGCTGGTGCTCTCACGCATGGTTCAGTGGTGTTTGCCTCGAAGCAAGCGTAGAAGGCATTTAGGTTGTCATACAGGCTCACATCACTGGACAGCTTGCGACTGGGTTTCCCTTTGTAATCTTTGATAGTTTGCAAGCCCTGCCACATCCGATGAGCTTCAGAGCCGGTGTAGTAAGATTCAATCTTAGTCCTGTTTTGACTTTTTGCCTGTTTGATGGTTCGTTGGAGGGTGTAGTGGGATTTCTTATAATGCTCTGGGTTAGTGTCCAGCTCCTGGAAAGCAGCAACTCCAGCCTTTAGCTCAATGTGGATGCTGCCTGTAATCCATGGCTTCTCGTTGGAATATAGTTGTACGGTCACTGTGGGGACGATGACGTCGATGTACTTATTAATGAAGCCGTTGACTGATGTGGTAAACTCCTCAATGCCGTCAGATGAGTCTTGAACATATTCCAGTCTGTGCTAGCGAAACACTCCTGCATCCGCTTCATCTGACCACTTCCGTATTGAGCGCATCACTGGTACTTCCTGTTTGAGTTTTTTGATTGCAAACAGGAATCAGGAGGAAATAGTTAATTTTTAGATTTGCCAAATGGAGGGCGAGGGAGAGCTTTGTATACGTCTCTGTTTGTGGCGTAAAGGAGATCTAGAGTTGTTTCGTCTCTTGTTGCAGAGGTGACTTGCTCGTATTAGACAGATTTACATTTTTCTGCATTAAAATCACCGGTTAGTAGGAGCGCCGCCTCTGGATGAGCATTTTCTTGTTTGCTTATGTCCTTATACAGCTCGTTGAGTGTGGTCTTAGTGGCAGCATTGGTTTGTGGTGGTAAATAGACAGCTGCGAAAAACATAGATGGATTCTCTTTTGGTAAATAGTGTGGTCTGCAGCTTATCATGAGGTATTCTACCTCAGGCGAGCAAAACCTTAAGACGTTCTTAAAATTTAACAAAGTGACACACAACACCCCCACTTGAGCTTACCTGACTCTGTCCTGCCGATGCATAGAAAAACAAGCTAGAATATTATCCATGTTCTTGTTCAGCCACCTTTCCCGAGAAACATAGGATATACAACATAAGATTCTGCCATGGAATGTCAGGGCCAGTTTAAAAGTCCAGGTGTGACGGTAGCCAGCATCATGTGTTCTATCACTCCGTGGAGGAGACTGATTGGGCCTGAGAGCTGGAGACATGGCCAGGCTGAAAGCCTGGGGAGCGGGAGGACTGAGGGAGGACTGGGGAGCGGGAGGACTGAGGGAGGACTGGGGAGCGGGAGGACTGAGGGAGGACTGGGGGAGGACTGGGGGTGGGTGGGGGCTGTCTAGGCTGCCTGGCTGCGGACTAGGAGCCTTTGAAGGAGGAAGGGGTGGGGGAGAGATGGGGGAGGGTGGCTAGGGATGGAGGGCTGGGGGAGAGCCAGGGGGAGGCCGGAGGGAGGCCGGAGGGAGGGAGGGATGGAGGGCTGGGGGAGGGAGGACTGAGGGAGACCACTGGAGACCACCCCATTGCACGGTGCTCTGGATCGAAAACATATTGTAAGCAATCAACCATGCTGCCCTTAAACGTTTATAGTAACTCACACAATTTGATACATATGGTTGATTTAGCTTATTAAATCTAGTGCTTCATTTGGAATAGACGGGGGTGTTTTAGTATTCATATTTTTATTATCAAAATCAGAATGTAAAATGTAATTCTGTAGAGATACTGTACATCAGCAGCCAGTGATCCCTGACAGTGACCTTATTTCCACTTAGTACATTTATATCAGGAGAACAGCATCACGGACGACCAGCGTGTCTGGTGGAAGACAGAATCTGTGAGTTGTAAAATACAGTGGTAGCATTAGTAGCATATCCATAAGGTTGGCTAATCATATCCATGACAGAATAAAGCTAACCAACAATGGCTGATCTTCCATACTTTACTCAGATCTTCTGCATTCTGGAGCAACTCCTTGGTGGCATATGACGGCCATTAGGGGTCCTGACTACCCTGAGGAAGCTCTGTGGTGGCATATGACAGCCATTAGGGGTCCTGACTATCCTGAGGAAGCTCTGTGGTGGCATATGACAGCCATTAGGGGTCCTGACTATCCTGAGGAAGCTCTGTGGTGGCATATGACAGCCATTAGGGGTCCTGACTATCCTGAGGAAGCTCTGTGGTGGCATATGATGGATATTAGGGGTCCTGACTACCCTGAGGAAGCTCTGTGGTGGCATATGATGGATATTAGGGGTCCTGACAACCCTGAGGAAGTTCTGTGGTGGCATATGATGGATATTAGGGGTCCTGACTACCCTGAGGAAGCTCTGTGGTGGCATATGATGGCCATTAGGGGTCCTGACTACCCTGAGGAAGTTCTGTGGTGGCATATGATGGCCATTAGGGGTCCTGACTACCCCGAGTCAGCTCTGTGGTGGCATATGATGGCCATTAGGGGTCCTGACTACCCTGAGGAAGCTCTGTGATGGCATATGATGGCCATTAGGGGTCCTGACTACCCTGAGGAAGCTCTGTGGTGGCATATGATGGCCATTAGGGGTCCTGACTACCCTGAGGAAGCTCTGTGGTGGCATATGATGGCCATTAGGGGTCCTGACTACCCTGAGGAAGTTCTGTGATGGCGTATGATGGCCAATAAGGGTCCTGACTATCATGTGGGTACAACTCAAATCAAATCAAAGTTTATTTGTCACATGACAGAATACAAGAGGTTTAAACCATATGTCACGAGATGGGTTGGTAGATAAGAGGATAATGTCAGGATTCACCTAGCGGTCATGATTTGGGGCTGTACAAATGTTTGATGTATTAGAATAATTGATTATGCTTATGTTATATTAATAGAAGGGGAGGGGTTATAAGACCCCTCCCTCCTTACATTTATAGGGTCCTAGACTACAGATTAACAACATATACATATTCATTATAGAGGTTTAGAATTGTTCCACAGTTGTTTTCTCATTCACTCACTCAATGTGTGACTAAGACAGAACTCTGCAGGGGAGTGTGAGAGATAAGAGACTACTCAGACATTCCACAATAAATCAACTTTGGGGAGTGGACATTTATTGCCTAGCTTTTAGATAAACACTGACACATTATGTTTGTATGGCTATGGATGCAGGGTTTTGGTCTCAGGAGTTAAAAAGGTAATGACGTAGTCAGTGACATCACTAAGTTCGGGACTTTGGTTTAATAAAACAACTTGAGACCTTTTGTTTGATGCAGAACTTACTCAGAAACATGCGTGCTGTGTTCCTGTTTGTCAACTTCTGTCTGCAATTGCATTAATAAAAGTTTTTGAATGATTTAATTAAAAATATTGTCATAATGCTAATTTCACCAATGAAGCAATGATTGACAAAGAGGGACGTAAGGAACGAACCCTAACAATAAGTAGAGGTTGGGGCTGGTGTGATCAGACACACCTGCAACGAGTTAGCTAATCAGACAGGTAGCTGGGGATTGGCTGTCATTTCCTTTAAAAGCCCAGTGTTTTGTATTGTTCTGGTGCTGGGAGTTGAGCGGAGAATGTCTCTCCGTAGGGATCAGTCCCCTATGCAAGTGTTCATGTCTTGGGTTTTGCTGTGATCGCACTGGACCGGTGTCTGCTGGACGAGAATTCTCACCTGCTAATTCGAGTAAGGAAGTGGGCGTCTGCACTGATGACGAACTGGGGCTGTGGAGCTGAGTAGTGATATGAGAGAGGCATTGGTACAATGCACATCAAGGAGCTTTGACTCCACCAAGTAAGGGACGTAACTCTTCCTGTGTTCCCATTACGCTACTCTTCTCTCTGGGCCGTTTTGCCACTTGAAGACACTACGTCACTGGAAGACACTACGCCGCTGGAAGACACTACGCCACTGGAAGACACTACGCCGCTGGAAGACACTACGCCACTGGAGGACACTACGCCGCTGGAAGACACTACGCCGCTGGAAGACAGAGACACTACGCCGCTGGAAGACACTACGCCGCTGGAAGACACTACGCCGCTGGAAGACACTACGCCACTGGAAGACACTACGCCGCTGGAAGACACTACGCCGCTGGAAGACACTACGCCGCTGGAAGACACTACGCCACTGGAAGACACTACGCCGCTGGAAGAAGAGACACTACGCCGCTGGAAGACACTACGCCGCTGGAAGACACTACGCCGCTGGAAGACACTACGCCACTGGAAGACACTACGCCGCTGGAAGACACTACGCCACTGGAAGACACTACGCCGCTGGAAGACAGAGACACTACGCCGCTGGAAGACACTACGCCGCTGGAAGACACTACGCCGCTGGAAGACACTACGCCACTGGAAGACACTACGCCACTGGAAGACCCTACGCCACTGGAAGACACTACGCCACTGGAAGACACTACGCCGCTGGAAGACACTACGCCACTGGAAGACACTACGCCACTGGAGGACACTACGCCACTGGAGGACACTACGCCACTGGAAGACACTACGCCACTGGAAGACACTACGCCACTGGAAGACACTACGCCACTGGAAGACACTACGCCACTGGAGGACACTACGCCGCTGGAAGACACTACGCCACTGGAGGACACTACGCCACTGGAGGACACTACGCCACTGGAGGACACTACGCCGCTGGAGGACACTACGCCGCTGGAGGACACTACGCCACTGGAAGACACTACGCCACTGGAAGACACTACGCCACTGGAGGACACTACGCCACTGGAAGACACTACGCCACTGGAAGACACTACGCCACTGGAGGACACTACGCCGCTGGAAGACACTACGCCACTGGAGGACACTACGCCGCAGGAAGACACTACGCCGCTGGAAGACAGAGACACTACGCCGCTGGAAGACAGAGACACTACGCCGCTGGAAGACACTACGCCGCTGGAAGACAGAGACACTACGCCGCTGGAAGACACTACGCCGCTGGAAGACAGAGACACTACGCCACTGGAGGACACTACGCCGCTGGAAGACACTACGCCGCTGGAAGACAGAGACACTACGCCGCTGGAAGACACTACGCCGCTGGAAGACAGAGACACTACGCCACTGGAGGACACTACGCCACTGGAAGACACTACGCCACTGGAAGACACTACGCCGCTGGAAGACACTACGCCGCAGGAAGACACTACGCCACTGGAAGACACTACGCCGCTGGAAGACACTACGCCGCTGGAAGACACTACGCCGCTGGAAGACACTACGCCGCAGGAAGACACTACGCCACTGGAAGACACTACGCCGCTGGAAGACACTACGCCGCTGGAAGACACTACGCCGCTGGAAGACACTACGCCGCAGGAAGACACTACGCCGCTGGAAGACAGAGACACAACGCCACTGGAGGACACTACGCCGCAGGAAGACACTACGCCACTGGAAGACAGAGACACTACGCCGCAGGAAGACACTACGCCACTGGAAGACAGAGACACTACGCCGCAGGAAGACACTACGCCGCTGGAAGACAGAGACACTACGCCACTGGAGGACACTACGCCGCTGGAAGACAGAGACACTACGCCGCAGGAAGACACTACGCCACTGGAAGACAGAGACACTACGCCACTGGAGGACACTACGCCGCAGGAAGACACTACGCCACTGGAGGACACTACGCCGCAGGAAGACACTACGCCACTGGAAGACAGAGACACTACGCCGCTGGAAGACAGAGACACTACGCCGCTGGAAGACACTACGCCGCTGGAAGACACTACGCCGCAGGAAGACACTACGCCGCTGGAAGACACTACGCCGCTGGAAGACAGAGACACAACGCCACTGGAAGACAGAGACACTACGCCACTGGAAGACACTACGCCGCTGGAGGACACTACGCCGCAGGAAGACACTACGCCGCTGGAAGACAGAGACACTACGCCGCTGGAAGACACTACGCCGCTGGAAGACACTACGCCACTGGAAGACACTACGCCACTGGAAGACACTACGCCACTGGAAGACAGAGACACTACGCCACTGGAAGACAGAGACACTACGCCACTGGAAGACCCTACGCCACTGGAAGACACTACGCCGCTGGAAGACAGAGACACAACGCCACTGGAAGACAGAGACACAACGCCACTGGAAGACAGAGACACTACGCCACTGGAAGACACTACGCCGCTGGAGGACACTACGCCGCTGGAAGACCCTACGCCGCTGGAAGACACAACGCCGCTGGAAGACAGAGACACAACGCCACTGGAAGACAGAGACACAACGCCACTGGAAGACAGAGACACTACGCCACTGGAAGACACTACGCCGCTGGAGGACACTACGCCGCAGGAAGACACTACGCCGCTGGAAGACAGAGACACTACGCCGCTGGAAGACACTACGCCGCTGGAAGACACTACGCCACTGGAAGACACTACGCCACTGGAAGACACTACGCCACTGGAAGACAGAGACACTACGCCACTGGAAGACAGAGACACTACGCCACTGGAAGACCCTACGCCACTGGAAGACACTACGCCACTGGAAGACACTATGCCACTGGAAGACACTACGCCACTGGAAGACAGAAGACACTGGAAGACACTACGCCGCTCGGAGACACTACGCCGCTGGAAGACACTACACCGCTGGAAGACAGAGACACAACGCCACTGGAAGACAGAGACACTACGCCACTGGAAGACCCTACGCCACTGGAAGACACTACGCCACTGGAAGACACTACACCGCTGGAAGACAGAGACACAACGCCACTGGAAGACAGAGACACTACGCCACTGGAAGACCCTACGCCACTGGAAGACACTATGCCACTAGAAGACACTACGCCGCTGAGAGACACTACACCGCTGGAAGACAGAGACACAACGCCACTGGAAGACAGAGACACTACGCCACTGGAAGACCCTACGCCACTGGAAGACACTACGCCACTGGAAGACACTACGCCGCTGAGAGACACTACGCCGCTGGAAGACAGAAGACACTACGCCGCTGGGAGACACAACGCCACTGGAAGACAGAGACACTACGCCACTGGAAGACACTACGCCGCTGGAAGACACAACACCGCTGGAAGACAGAGACACAACGCCACTGGAAGACAGAGACACTACGCCACTGGAAGACCCTACGCCACTGGAAGACACTACGCCACTGGAAGACACTACGCCGCTGAGAGACACTACGCCGCTGGAAGACAGAAGACACTACGCCGCTGGGAGACACTACGCCGCTGGAAGACAGTGACACTACGCCACGGGAAGACACTACACCACGGGAAGACAGTGACACTACGCCACGGGAAGACACTACACCACGGGAAGACAGTGACACTACACCACTGGAAGACAGTGACACTACGCCACGGGAAGACACTGCACCACTGGAAGACAGTGACACTACGCCACGGGAAGACACCAAGCCACTGGAAGACAGTGACACTACGCCACTGGAAGACAGTGACACTACGCCACGGGAAGACACTGCACCACTGGAAGACAGAGAAACTGCACCACTGGAAGACAGAGACACTACGCCACGGGAAGACACCACGCCACTGGAAGACAGAGACACTACGCCACTGAAAGACCAGATTCAGGTTGAGACTGTTCCATGGTACTGACTGGGCCTGGACTCCCCAGGACTAGATTCAGGTTGAGACTGTTCCATGGTACTGACTGGGCCTGGACTCCCCAGTGGACTAGATTCAGGTTGAGACTGTTCCATGGTACTGACTGGGCCTGGACTACCCAGTGGACTAGATTCAGGTTGAGACTGTTCCATGGTACTGACTGGGCCTGGACTCCCCAGGACTAGATTCAGGTTGAGACTGTTCCATGGTACTGACTGGGCCTGGACTCCCCAGGACTAGATTCAGGTTGAGACTGTTCCATGGTACTGACTGGGCCTAGACTCCCCAGTGGACTAGATTCAGGTTGAGACTGTTCCATGGTACTGACTGGGCCTGGACTACCCAGTGGACTAGATTCAGGTTGAGACAGTTCCATGGTACTGACTGGGCCTGAACTCCCCAGTGGACTACTACTACTTGAAGTCAATTCCACTCTCTGGATATTTTCTTTTTTAATGCAGCTGAATTCTCGTTTGAGATAGTCTGGTGTAAATCTTAGAAAATTAAAGGCAAAATATCTCCCAGCAACAATTGTACTAATTTCCTGTATTAGTGTAGTCTGAAACTCCCTGAGTGTGCACGTTGTGAGCACTGAACACCCCAAACGAATACATGCTCCGTCCAGCTCCTGAAAACATATTATCTATGACAGCCACTGCACCAAACCCTGCCAGTGACCCAGTCTGGATGGCTGGCAACGCATTGTCCTCAGGCTACTTTTATCCAAGATAACTTTTCTTTGCTCGGTTTATTTCTCATTCTGCTTTCTCACTTCAGTCTCAGGCACATTTATTTCGTGCATACGAGTTGCTGTTGAACAGGTTATATAATGTTAGTTGCTGTTGAACAGGTTATATAGTGTTAGTTGCTGTTGAACAGGTTATATAGTTAGTTGCTGTTGAACAGGTTATATAGTTAGTTGCTGTTGAACAGGTTATATAACGTTAGTTCCTGTTGAACAGGTTATATAATGTTAGTTGCTGTTGAACAGGTTATATATTGTTAGTTGCTGTTGAACAGGTTATATAGTGTTAGTTCCTGTTGAACAGGTTATATAGTTAGTTGCTGTTGAACAGGTTATATAGTTAGTTCCTGTTGAACAGGTTATATAACGTTAGTTCCTGTTGAACAGGTTATATAATGTTAGTTGCTGTTGAACAGGTTATATAGTTAGTTCCTGTTGAACAGGTTATATAATGTTAGTTCCTGTTGAACAGGTTATATAACGTTAGTTGCTGTTGAACAGGTTATATAACGTTAGTTGCTGTTGAACAGGTTATATAATGTTAGTTCCTGTTGAACAGGTTATATAGTTAGTTGCTGTTGAACAGGTTATATAGTTAGTTCCTGTTGAACAGGTTATATAATGTTAGTTCCTGTTGAACAGGTTATATAGTTAGTTGCTGTTGAACAGGTTATATAACGTTAGTTCCTGTTGAACAGGTTATATAATGTTAGTTGCTGTTGAACAGGTTATATAATGTTAGTTCCTGTTGAACAGGTTATATAACGTTAGTTCCTGTTGAACAGGTTATATAATGTTAGTTGCTGTTGAACAGGTTATATAATGTTAGTTGCTGTTGAACAGGTTATATAACGTTAGTTGCTGTTGAACAGGTTATATAATGTTAGTTCCTGTTGAACAGGTTATATAACATTAGTTGCTGTTGAACAGGTTATATAATGTTAGTTCCTGTTGAACAGGTTATATAGTGTTAGTTGCTGTTGAACAGGTTATATAGTTAGTTGCTGTTGAACAGGTTATATAGTTAGTTGCTGTTGAACAGGTTATATAGTTAGTTCCTGTTGAACAGGTTATATAGTTAGTTGCTGTTGAACAGGTTATATAGTGTTAGTTGCTGTTGAACAGGTTATATAATGTTAGTTCCTGTTGAACAGGTTATATAATGTTAGTTGCTGTTGAACAGGTTATATAGTTAGTTCCTGTTGAACAGGTTATATAGTGTTAGTTGCTGTTGAACAGGTTATATAGTTAGTTGCTGTTGAACAGGTTATATAGTTAGTTCCTGTTGAACAGGTTATATAGTGTTAGTTGCTGTTGAACAGGTTATATAGTTAGTTGCTGTTGAACAGGTTATATAATGTTAGTTGCTGTTGAACAGGTTATATAGTGTTAGTTGCTGTTGAACAGGTTATATAGTTAGTTGCTGTTGAACAGGTTATATAGTTAGTTGCTGTTGAACAGGTTATATAGTTAGTTGCTGTTGAACAGGTTATATAGTTAGTTCCTGTTGAACAGGTTATATAATGTTAGTTGCTGTTGAACAGGTTATATAATGTTAGTTGCTGTTGAACAGGTTATATAATGTTAGTTCCTGTTGAACAGGTTATATAGTGTTAGTTGCTGTTGAACAGGTTATATAGTTAGTTCCTGTTGAACAGGTTATATAGTTAGTTGCTGTTGAACAGGTTATATAATGTTAGTTCCTGTTGAACAGGTTATATAATGTTAGTTCCTGTTGAACAGGTTATATAGTGTTAGTTGCTGTTGAACAGGTTATATAGTTAGTTGCTATTGAACAGGTTATATAGTGTTAGTTGCTGTTGAACAGGTTATATAGTGTTAGTTGCTGTTGAACAGGTTATATAGTTAGTTGCTGTTGAACAGGTTATATAACGTTAGTTCCTGTTGAACAGGTTATATAGTTAGTTGCTGTTGAACAGGTTATATAGTTAGTTCCTGTTGAACAGGTTGTATAACGTTAGTTCCTGTTGAACAGGTTATATAATGTTAGTTGCTGTTGAACAGGTTATATAGTTAGTTCCTGTTGAACAGGTTATATAGTTAGTTCCTGTTGAACAGGTTATATAACGTTAGTTGCTGTTGAACAGGTTATATAACGTTAGTTGCTGTTGAACAGGTTATATAATGTTAGTTCCTGTTGAACAGGTTATATAGTTAGTTGCTGTTGAACAGGTTATATAGTTAGTTCCTGTTGAACAGGTTATATAATGTTAGTTCCTGTTGAACAGGTTATATAGTTAGTTGCTGTTGAACAGGTTATATAGTTAGTTGCTGTTGAACAGGTTATATAGTTAGTTGCTGTTGAACAGGTTATATAACGTTAGTTCCTGTTGAACAGGTTATATAATGTTAGTTGCTGTTGAACAGGTTATATAATGTTAGTTCCTGTTGAACAGGTTATATAACGTTAGTTCCTGTTGAACAGGTTATATAATGTTAGTTGCTGTTGAACAGGTTATATAATGTTAGTTGCTGTTGAACAGGTTATATAACGTTAGTTGCTGTTGAACAGGTTATATAATGTTAGTTCCTGTTGAACAGGTTATATAACATTAGTTGCTGTTGAACAGGTTATATAATGTTAGTTCCTGTTGAACAGGGTATATAGTGTTAGTTGCTGTTGAACAGGTTATATAATGTTAGTTCCTGTTGAACAGGTTATATAATGTTAGTTGCTGTTGAACAGGTTATATAATGTTAGTTCCTGTTGAACAGGTTATATAGTGTTAGTTGCTGTTGAACAGGTTATATAGTTAGTTCCTGTTGAACAGGTTATATAGTTAGTTGCTGTTGAACAGGTTATATAGTTAGTTGCTATTGAACAGGTTATATAGTGTTAGTTGCTGTTGAACAGGTTATATAGTTAGTTCCTGTTGAACAGGTTATATAGTTAGTTCCTGTTGAACAGGTTATATAGTTAGTTCCTGTTGAACAGGTTATATAGTTAGTTGCTGTTGAACAGGTTATATAATGTTAGTTCCTGTTGAACAGGTTATATAGTGTTAGTTGCTGTTGAACAGGTTATATAGTTAGTTGCTGTTGAACAGGTTATATAATGTTAGTTGCTGTTGAACAGGTTATATAACGTTAGTTGCTGTTGAACAGGTTATATAGTTAGTTCCTGTTGAACAGGTTATATAGTTAGTTGCTGTTGAACAGGTTATATAATGTTAGTTGCTGTTGAACAGGTTATATAACGTTAGTTGCTGTTGAACAGGTTATATAGTTAGTTCCTGTTGAACAGGTTATATAACGTTAGTTCCTGTTGAACAGGTTATATAGTTAGTTGCTGTTGAACAGGTTATATAGTTAGTTCCTGTTGAACAGGTTATATAGTTAGTTGCTGTTGAACAGGTTATATAGTGTTAGTTGCTGTTGAACAGGTTATATAGTTAGTTCCTGTTGAACAGGTTATATAATGTTAGTTCCTGTTGAACAGGTTATATAGTTAGTTGCTGTTGAACAGGTTATATAATGTTAGTTCCTGTTGAACAGGTTATATAGTTAGTTCCTGTTGAACAGGTTATATAATGTTAGTTGCTGTTGAACAGGTTATATAGTTAGTTGCTGTTGAACAGGTTATATAGTTAGTTGCTGTTGAACAGGTTATATAGTTAGTTCCTGTTGAACAGGTTATATAATGTTAGTTGCTGTTGAACAGGTTATATAGTTAGTTGCTGTTGAACAGGTTATATAATGTTAGTTCCTGTTGAACAGGTTATATAACGTTAGTTGCTGTTGAACAGGTTATATAGTTAGTTGCTGTTGAACAGGTTATATAGTTAGTTGCTGTTGAACAGGTTATATAGTTAGTTCCTGTTGAACAGGTTATATAACGTTAGTTGCTGTTGAACAGGTTATATAACGTTAGTTGCTGTTGAACAGGTTATATAGTTAGTTCCTGTTGAACAGGTTATATAGTTAGTTCCTGTTGAACAGGTTATATAGTTAGTTCCTGTTGAACAGGTTATATAGTTAGTTCCTGTTGAACAGGTTATATAGTGTTAGTTGCTGTTGAACAGGTTATATAGTTAGTTGCTGTTGAACAGGTTATATAGTTAGTTGCTGTTGAACAGGTTATATAGTGTTAGTTGCTGTTGAACAGGTTATATAGTGTTAGTTGCTGTTGAACAGGTTATATAATGTTAGTTGCTGTTGAACAGGTTATATAGTGTTAGTTGCTGTTGAACAGGTTATATAGTTAGTTCCTGTTGAACAGGTTATATAGTTAGTTGCTGTTGAACAGGTTATATAATGTTAGTTCCTGTTGAACAGGTTATATAGTTAGTTGCTGTTGAACAGGTTATATAATGTTAGTTGCTGTTGAACAGGTTATATAGTGTTAGTTCCTGTTGAACAGGTTATATAATGTTAGTTGCTGTTGAACAGGTTATATAATGTTAGTTCCTGTTGAACAGGTTATATAGTGTTAGTTGCTGTTGAACAGGTTATATAGTTAGTTGCTGTTGAACAGGTTATATAGTGTTAGTTGCTGTTGAACAGGTTATATAGTTAGTTGCTGTTGAACAGGTTATATAGTTAGTTGCTGTTGAACAGGTTATATAGTGTTAGTTGCTGTTGAACAGGTTATATAGTTAGTTCCTGTTGAACAGGTTATATAGTTAGTTCCTGTTGAACAGGTTATATAGTGTTAGTTCCTGTTGAACAGGTTATATAATGTTAGTTCCTGTTGAACAGGTTATATAGTTAGTTGCTGTTGAACAGGTTATATAATGTTAGTTGCTGTTGAACAGGTTATATAATGTTAGTTCCTGTTGAACAGGTTATATAGTTAGTTGCTGTTGAACAGGTTATATAGTTAGTTGCTGTTGAACAGGTTATATAGTTAGTTGCTGTTGAACAGGTTATATAGTTAGTTCCTGTTGAACAGGTTATATAGTGTTAGTTGCTGTTGAACAGGTTATATAGTTAGTTCCTGTTGAACAGGTTATATAGTTAGTTGCTGTTGAACAGGTTATATAGTGTTAGTTGCTGTTGAACAGGTTATATAACGTTAGTTCCTGTTGAACAGGTTATATAGTGTTAGTTGCTGTTGAACAGGTTATATAGTTAGCTGCTGTTGAACAGGTTATATAGTTAGTTGCTGTTGAACAGGTTATATAATGTTAGTTCCTGTTGAACAGGTTATATAACGTTAGTTCCTGTTGAACAGGTTATATAGTTAGTTGCTGTTGAACAGGTTATATAGTTAGTTCCTGTTGAACAGGTTATATAATGTTAGTTCCTGTTGAACAGGTTATATAATGTTAGTTCCTGTTGAACAGGTTATATAGTTAGTTCCTGTTGAACAGGTTATATAGTTATTTGCTGTTGAACAGGTTATATAACGTTAGTTCCTGTTGAACAGGTTATATAGTGTTAGTTGCTGTTGAACAGGTTATATAGTTAGTTCCTGTTGAACAGGTTATATAGTTAGTTCCTGTTGAACAGGTTATATAGTTAGTTCCTGTTGAACAGGTTATATAGTTAGTTGCTGTTGAACAGGTTATATATAGTTAGTTCCTGTTTAACAGGTTATATAACGTTAGTTCCTGTTGAACAGGTTATATAACCTTAGTTGCTGTTGAACAGGTTATATAGTTAGTTGCTGTTGAACAGGTTATATAATGTTAGTTCCTGTTGAACAGGTTATATAGTGTTAGTTCCTGTTGAACAGGTTATATAGTTAGTTGCTGTTGAACAGGTTATATAACGTTAGTTCCTGTTGAACAGGTTATATAATGTTAGTTGCTGTTGAACAGGTTATATAATGTTAGTTCCTGTTGAACAGGTTATATAGTTAGTTGCTGTTGAACAGGTTATATAACGTTAGTTCCTGTTGAACAGGTTATATAATGTTAGTTGCTGTTGAACAGGTTATATAATGTTAGTTCCTGTTGAACAGGTTATATAATGTTAGTTCCTGTTGAACAGGTTATATAGTTAGTTGCTGTTGAACAGGTTATATAGTTAGTTGCTGTTGAACAGGTTATATAATGTTAGTTCCTGTTGAACAGGTTATATAGTTAGTTCCTGTTGAACAGGTTATATAGTGTTATTTGCTGTTGAACAGGTTATATAGTTAGTTGCTGTTGAACAGGTTATATAATGTTAGTTCCTGTTGAACAGGTTATATAACGTTAGTTCCTGTTGAACAGGTTATATAACGTTAGTTCCTGTTGAACAGGTTATATAGTTAGTTGCTGTTGAACAGGTTATATAGTGTTAGTTGCTGTTTAACAGGTTATATAACGTTAGTTCCTGTTGAACAGGTTATATAGTTAGTTGCTGTTGAACAGGTTATATAGTTAGTTGCTGTTGAACAGGTTATATAGCGTTAGTTCCTGTTGAACAGGTTATATAGTTAGTTCCTGTTGAACAGGTTATATAGTTAGTTCCTGTTGAACAGGTTATATAGTGTTAGTTGCTGTTGAACAGGTTATATAGTTAGTTGCTGTTGAACAGGTTATATAGTTAGTTGCTGTTGAACAGGTTATATAATGTTAGTTGCTGTTTAACAGGTTATATAACGTTAGTTCCTGTTGAACATGTTATATAATGTTAGTTGCTGTTTAACAGGTTATATAACGTTAGTTCCTGTTGAACAGGTTATATAGTTAGTTGCTGTTGAACAGGTTATATAGTTAGTTGCTGTTGAACAGGTTATATAATGTTAGTTGCTGTTTAACAGGTTATATAACGTTAGTTGCTGTTGAACAGGTTATATAGTGTTAGTTCCTGTTGAACAGGTTATATAGTTAGTTGCTGTTGAACAGGTTATATAACGTTAGTTGCTGTTGAACAGGTTATATAGTTAGTTCCTGTTGAACAGGTTATATAGTTAGTTGCTGTTGAACAGGTTATATAGTGTTAGTTCCTGTTGAACAGGTTATATAATGTTAGTTCCTGTTGAACAGGTTATATAGTTAGTTCCTGTTGAACAGGTTATATAGTTAGTTCCTGTTGAACAGGTTATATAGTGTTAGCCGATGGGCCCTGGTCAAAACTACGGGACGCAGCCGATGGGCCCTGGTCAAAACTACGGGACGCAGCCGATGGGCCCTGGTCAAAACTACGGGACGCAGCCGATGGGCCCTGGTCAAAACTACGGGACGCAGCCGATGGGCCCTGGTCAAAACTACGGGACGCAGCCGATGGGCCCTGGTCAAAACTATGGGATGCATCCGATGGGCCCTGGTCAAAACTACGGGACGCAGCCTGCTGGGCCCTGTTCACGCAGCCGATGGCAGAGCGTATGTGATTTTGACGCTACGTCTTGTTTACCACTGTAAATGAACACTCTTCGGCACGCAGGGTTAAGAGCCCTGTACATAAGGAGAGCAATCACCTCGGGATACATCAAATGTATTTCTGCCCGTAGTCCCGTACTCACAGAGACAGAGGTCGATAAGTCAGTATGATAAACTCTACCACGTTCTGGGTACATGAGTAACCTCCTATGTCAAACAGTAAGATTGGGGATGTCAATTCAAACTGGAATAGTCTTTTAGGTTTTTCAGAAATTATTCATCATGTAAAAGGAGTTGATTTTGGGACTAGATTTCAGATCTGTTTGACATTTGAATATATTTGTGTATACATGCTGTGTATACATGCTGTGTATATAGGCTGTGTATATAGGCTGTGTATACAGGCTGTGTATATAGGCTGTGTATATATGGGCTGTGTATATAGGCTGTGTATATAGGCTGTGTATATAGGCTGTGTATATATGGGCTGTGTATATAGGCTGTGTATATAGGCTGTGTATATAGGCTGTGTATATAGGCTGTGTATACAGGCTGTGTATATAGGCTGTGTATATATGGGCTGTGTATATAGGCTGTGTATATATGGGCTGTGTATATAGGCTGTGTATATAGGCTGTGTATACAGGCTGTGTATATAGGCTGTGTATATATGGGCTGTGTATATAGGCTGTGTATATATGGGCTGTGTATATAGGCTGTGTATATAGGCTGTGTATATAGGCTGTGTATATATGCTGTGTATATAGGCTGTGTATATATGCTGTATATACATGCTGTGTATATAGGATGTGTATATAGGCTGTGTATATAGGCTGTGTATATTTGCTGTGTAAACTCTTTAAAGGATGAGTGAAATAAACAGACAAATGTTCCATAAACCTGATAGTGAGTCAAAGGGTGATGCCCAATGCAGGTGACGCTTATTATGGTAACTGTAATACCATTGGTATACCAACCAATGGTATTACTGTTACCATGAGAGGATACCTCCTCCACTGTTACACCAACCAATGGTATTACTGTTACCATGAGAGGATACCTCCTCCACTGTTACACCAACCAATGGTATTACAGTAACCATGAGAGGATACCTCCTCCACTGTTACACCAACCAATGGTATTACAGTTACCATGAGAGGATACCTCCTCCACTGTTACACCAACCAATGGTATTACAGTTACCATGAGAGGATACCTCCTCCACTGTTACACCAACCAATGGTATTACTGTTACCATGAGAGGATACCTCCTCCACTGTTAAAACCAACCAATGGTATTACAGTAACCATGAGAGGATACCTCCTCCACTGTTACACCAACCAATGGTATTACAGTTACCATGAGAGGATACCTCCTCCACTGTTACACCAACCAATGGTATTACTGTTACCATGAGAGGATACCTCCTCCACTGTTACACCAACCAATCGTATTACTGTTACCATGCGAGGATACCTCCTCCACTGTTACACCAACCAATGGTATTACTGTTACCATGAGAGGATACCTCCTCCACTGTTACACCAACCAATGGTATTACAGTAACCATGAGAGGATACCTCCTCCACTGTTACACCAACCAATGGTATTACAGTAACCATGAGAGGATACCTCCTCCACTGTTACACCAACCAATGGTATTACAGTTACCATGAGAGGATACCTCCTCCACTGTTACACCAACCAATGGTATTACAGTAACCATGAGAGGATACCTCCTCCACTGTTACACCAACCAATGGTATTACAGTTACCATGAGAGGATACCTCCTCCACTGTTACACCAACCAATGGTATTACAGTTACCATGAGAGGATACCTCCTCCACTGTTACACCAACCAATGGTATTACAGTTACCATGAGAGGACACCTCTCAACCAATGGTATTACAGTTACCATCCTTATCAGAAAAGGCACCCTGTTTGTCTCCTCCAAAGTAATTTCCGATACTAACGGGCAGATATATTATAGTGATGGGGAAATTGATTAACACAGAGGTTGTTCTGGCTAACCTTTATGGTCCTAATTGGGATGATGCCCAATTCATCTCTGACCTCACTGCAACACTTCCTGACCTTAACTCTCATCATTTGATACTGAGTGGAGATTTCAATTTTGTATTACATTCAAGTCTAGACAGATCCAGACCGAAGCCCAACAATGTAATTTCTAAATCAGGCTCAGTAATCAACTACCTTCTAGAATCCTATAATTTGTCTGATCAATGCAGGAGCAGCTCCACTGCTAAACGATACTCATTTTTTATCCAGTCCACCACTTATACTCTAGAATTGACTTGTTCCTGCTGTACAATATAATTATTCATTTTTGTAACTAATAGCCAATATTACAGCATCATTATATCAGACCAAAGCCCTGCCCTATCTCAGACCAAAGCCCTGCCCTATCTCAGACCAAAGCCCTGCCCTATCTCAGACCAAAGCTCTGTCCTATCTCAGACCAAAGCCCTGTCCTATCTCAGACCAAAGCCCTGCCCTATCTCAGACCAAAGCTCTGTCCTATCTCAGACCAAAGCCCTGCCCTATCTCAGACCAAAGCTCTGTCCTATCTCAGACCAAAGCCCTGTCCTATCTCAGACCAAAGCTCTGTCCTATCTCAGACCAAAGCCCTGTCCTATCTCAGACCAAAGCCCTGCCCTATCTCAGACCAAAGCCCTGCCCTATCTCAGACCAAAGCTCTGTCCTATCTCAGACCAAAGCTCTGTCCTATCTCAGACCAAAGCTCTGTCCTATCTCAGACCAAAGCCCTGTCCTATCTCAGACCAAAGCTCTGTCCTATCTCAGACCAAAGCCCTGCCCTATCTCAGACCAAAGCTCTGTCCTATCTCAGACCAAAGCTCTGTCCTATCTCAGACCAAAGCCCTGTCCTATCTCAGACCAAAGCCCTGTCCTATCTCAGACCAAAGCCCTGTCCAGCTAGATATCCGCTTTCCGGCCAGTACTGTATCACAACACGCGTAGGGATTCACCCACTACGACTATCTTGTGGTGCCTTTAAAAAATACATATCAACTCACATTGATGTCTTTTTACAGATCAACGTCACCCCTGACGTGTCTCACTCTACTGTGTGGGAGTCGTTAAAAGTATATCTAAGGGGACAAATTATTTCATACACAGCGTATGACAACAAACAGTGCACCAAATGCTTATCGGAGCCATCTCAACTCATTCTAGATGTGCCTCTTCTCCGACTCCTGAACTCTACAAAGAGAGACTCCAAACGGAATTTGACAATATTTCCACTAAACAAACGGAGCAGCTTCTGTTTAAGTCGAGACAGACATTTTCTGAACACGGAGAGAAAGCTGGCAAGTTATTATCTCACCAGCTTTGACAATCCACTGCAAGCAGCACCATACCGGAAGTCTGTGTTGCAGCTGATTTAACTTCTACCAATCCCAAAGAAATCAACAAACAATTTAAGCAATTCTACTCTGCTCTTTACTCGTCAGAGGCTCTTCCTGACTCATCTCGTATGCATGCATTTCTAGATAATCTGGACAGCCCCTGTCTCAATTCATATGAACAAACCAACATGGATGCTTCAATATTTGATGAGGAAGCTACTCGGGCAATCCAGTCCATTCAGAGGGGTCAAGCTCCTGGGCCTGATGGCTCCCCTATTGAATTTTATAAAGTATTCTCCTCTAAACTATCCCCTATCCCCTTTCTCGTCAGAAACTGCCCCAGACACTTACCCAGGCGACTATTTAGTTTTTGCTTAAAAAGGACCAGAATCCTTTAGACTGTGGCTCATACCACCCTATAAGCCTTTTGTGCTGCGATTATACAATTCTCACTGAGGTCCTCTGGCGCTGTTTATAGACGGTGATGCCTAATATAATTAACTCTGACCAAACCGGCTTTATCTCAGGGAGGCAATCTTTCTAATAATATTTAATGTTCTTTATTCTTCCCACTCAACTCAACAGCCAGAGGTCATCATCTCTCTTGATGCTGAAAAGGCTTTCGACCGGATTGAGTGGGAATGTCTATTTACAGTACAAGAGAGATTTGGGTTTGGCCTGTCATCCCTTTCCTGGATTAAGATTTTGTACTCGTCCCCCATTGGCTTCTGTTCGCACCAACAATGTTACCTCCAGCTACTTCCCGCTCCACAGGGGGACCAGGCAGGGTTGTTGTTTATCCCCTATCCTATTTGATATGGCTACTGAGCCTCTTGCTATCTCCCTGCGGGCGGAGGAGAGGATTAAGGGAATACTGAGGGGCAACATCACTCACAAGGTGTCCTTATAAGCAGACAATCTTCTTTTATACATGTCTAACACTGTGGAGTCTCTACCCTCTCTCTAACCCTGTGGAGTCTATACCCTATCTGTAACCCTGTGGAGTCTATACCCTCTCTCTAACCCTGTGGAGTCTATTCCCTCTCTCCAACACTGTGGAGTCTCTACCCTCTCTCCAACACTGTGGAGTCTATACCCTCTCTCTAACCCTGTGGAGTCTATACCCTCTCTGTAACCCTGTGGAGTCTATACCCTCTCTCTAACCCTGTGGAGTCTATACCCTCTCTCTAACCCTGTGGAGTCTATACCCTCTCTCTAACCCTGTGGAGTCTCTACCCTCTCACTAACCCTGTGGAGTCTCTACCCTCTCTCTAACCCTGTGGAGTCTATACCCTCTCTCTAACCCTGTGGAGTCTATACCCTCTCTCTAACCCTGTGGAGTCTCTACCCTCTCTCTAACCCTGTGGAGTCTATACCCTCTCTCTAACCCTGTGGAGTCTATACCCTCTCTCTAACCCTGTGGAGTCTATTCCCTCTCTCCAACACTGTGGAGTCTCTACCCTCTCACTAACCCTGTGGAGTCTCTACCCTCTCTCTAACCCTGTGGAGTCTATACCCTCTCTCTAACCCTGTAGAGTCTATTCCCACTCTCCAACACTGTGGAGTCTCTACCCTCTCTCTAACCCTGTGGAGTCTATACCCCATCTCTAACCCTGTGGAGTCTATACCCTATCTCTTAGACATGCTACAAGGTATTGGGACACTCTCTGGTTATAGGTTAAACCTAACAAAAAGTGTGCTCCTCCTCGTTAACTCTACCGCTTCTCTCTCCCGGATCCGGGATCCTCCTCACCAAAAAAGCTGACTAGCATAGCCTAGCCTAACGGGACAGGGATATCATATAATATAATTTTCATATAATCTCCTCAAATCTCCTTTGGAGTGTGACTGTTTGAGGTTGTGGACAGGTGTCTTTTATACTGATAACAAGTTCAAACAGGTGCCATTAATACAAGTAATGAGTGGAGGACAGAGGAGCCTCTTAAAGAAGAAGTTACAGGTCTGTGAGAGCCAGAAATCTTGCTTGTTTGTAGGTGACCAAATACTTATTTTCCACCATAATTTGCAAATATATTCATTAAAAATCCTACAATGTGATTTCTGGATTTTTTTTTCTCATTTTGTCTGTCATAGTTGAAGTGTACCTATGATGAAAATTACAGGCCTCTCTCATCTTTTTAAGTGGGAGAACTTGCACAATTGGTGGCTGACTAAATACTTTTTTGCCCCACTGTATCTACAGTACTAAATCCATGTGTATGTATAGTGCGTATGTCATCGTGTGTGTGTGTGTGTGTGTGTGTGTGCTGGGTTGTGGTTCTGGTGTGTGTGTGTGTGTGTGTGTGTGTGTGTGTGTGTGTGTGTGTGTGTGTGTGTGTGTGTGTGTGTGTGTGTGTGTGTGTGTGTGTGTGTGTGTGTGTGTGTGTGTGTGTGTGTGTGTGTGTGTGTGTGTGTGTATGCGTGTGTCTGTGCCTATGTTTGTGTTGCTTCACAGTCCCCGCTGTTCCATGAGGTGTATTTTAAATCTGATTCTACTGCTGCATCAGTTACTTAATGTGGAATAGAGTTTCATGTAGTCATGGCTCTATGTAGTACTGTGCGCCTCCCATAGTCTGTTCTGGACTTGGGGACAATGAAGAGACTTCTTGTAGCATGTCTTGTGGGGTATGCATGTGTGTCCAAACTGTGTGCTAGTATTTTAAACAGACAGCTCGGTAGCTTCAGCTTGTCAACACCTCTTACAAAAACAAGTAATTAAGAAGTCAATCTCTCCTCCACTTTGAGCCAGGAGAGATTGACATGCATGTCATTAATGTTAGCTCTCCGTGTACGTTTAAGGGCCAGCCGTGCTGCCCTGTTTTGAGCCAACTGCAATTTTCTTGTTGTTAGTGTTGTTAAGAAGGCAGAGCAGAGCTTTTTATGGACAGACTTCTCCCCATCTTAGCTACTACTGTATCAATATGTTTTGACCATGACAGTTCAGTCTGGTTTTAGACCCCATCATAGCACTGAGACTGCACTTGTGAAGGTGGTAAATGACCTTTTAATGGCGTCAGACCGAGGCTCTGCATCCATCCTCGTGCTCCTAGACCTTAGTGCTGCCTTTGATACCATCGATCACCACATTCTTTTGGAGAGATTGGAAACCCAAATTGGTCAACACGGACAAGTTCTGGCCTGGTTTAGATCTTATCTGTCGGAAAGATATCAGTTTGTCTCTGTGAATGTTTTGTACTCTAACAAATCAACTGTAAATTTCGGTGTTCATCAAGGTTCCATTTTAGGACCACTATTGTTTTCACTATATATTTTACCTCTTGGGGATGTCATTCGAAAACATAATGTTAACTTTCACTGCTATGCGGATGACACACAGCTGTACATTTCAATGAAACATGGTGAAGCCCCAAAATTGCCCTCGCTAGAAGCCTGTGTTTCAGACATAAGGAAGTGGATGGCTGCAAACTTTCTACTTTTAAACTCGGACAAAACAGAGATGCTTGTTCTAGGTCCCAAGAAACAAAGAAATCTTCTGTTGAATCTGACAATTAATCTTGATGGTTGTAAAGTTGTCTCAAATAAATCTGTGAAGGACCTTGGCGTTACTCTGGACCCTGATCTCTCTTTTGACGAACATATCAAGACTGTTTCAAGGACAGCTTTTTTCCATCTACGTAACATTGCAAAAATCAGAAACTTTCTGTCCAAAAATGATGCAGAAAAATGTATCCATGCTTTTGTTACTTCTAGGTTAGACTACTGCAATGCTCTACTTTCCGGCTACCCGGATAAAGCACTAAATAAACTTCAGTTAGTGCTAAATACGGCTGCTAGAATCCTGACTAGAACCCAAAAATTTGATCATATTACTCCAGTGCTAGCCTCCCTACACTGGCTTCCTGTTAAGGCAAGGGCTGATTTCAAGGTTTTACTGCTAACCTACAAAGCATTACATGGGCTTGCTCCTACCTATCTTTCCGATTTCGTCCTGCCGTACATACCTACACGTACGCTACGGTCACAAGACGCAGGCCTCCTAATTGTCCCCAGAATTTCTAAGCAAACAGCTAGAGGCAGGGCTTTCTCCTATAGAGCTCCATTTTTATGGAATGGTCTGCCTACCCATGTGAGAGACGCAGACTCGGTCTCAACCTTTAAGTCTTTACTGAAGACTCATCTTTTCAGTGGGTCATATGATTGAGTGTAGTCTGCCCCAGGAGTGTGAAGGTGAACGGAAAGGATCTGGAGCAACGAACCACCCTTGCTGTCTCTGCCTGGCCGGTTCCCCTCACTCCACTGGGATTCTCTGCCTCTAACCCTATTACAGGGGCTGAGTCACTGGCTTACTGGTGCTCTTTCATGCCGTCCCTAGGAGGGGTGCGTCACTTGAGTGGGTTGAGTCACTGACGTGATCTTCTTGTCTGGGTTGGCGCCCCCCCTTGGTTTGTTCCGTGGCGGAGATCTTTGTGGGCTATACTCGGCCTTGTCTCAGGATGGTAAGTTGGTGGTTGAAGATATCCCTCTAGTGGTGCGGGGGCTGTGCTTTGGCAAAGTGGGTGGGGTTATATCCTTCCTGTTTGGCCCTGTCCGGGGGTATCATCGGATGGGGCCACAGTGTCTCCTGACCCCTCCTGTCTCAGCCTCCAGTATTTATGCTGCAGTAGTTTATGTGTCGGGGGGCTTCTCCTGTCTTATCCGGTGTCCTGTGTGAATTTAAGTATGCTCTCTCGAATTCACTCTTTCTCTCTTTCTTTCTCTCGGAGGACCTGAGCCCTAGGACCATGCCTCAGGACTACCTGGCATGACGACTCCTTGCTGTCCCTAGTCCACCTGGCCGTGCTGCTGCTCCAGTTTCAACTGTTCTGCCTGCGGCTATTGAACCCTGACCTGTTCACCGGACGTGCTACCTGTCCCAGACCTGCTGTTTTCAACTCTCTAGAGACAGCAGGAGCGGTAGAGATACTCTGAATGATCGGCTATTAAAAGCCAACTAACATTTACTCTTGAGGTGCTGACTTGCTGCACCCTCGACAACTACTGTGATTATTATTATTTGACCATGCTGGTCATTTATGAACATTTGAACATCTTGGCCATGTTCTGTTATAATCTCCACCCGGCACAGTCAGAAGAGGACTGGCCACCCCTCATAGCCTGGTTCCTCTCTAGGTTTCTTCCTAGGTTTTGGCCTTTCTAGGGAGTTTTTCCTAGCCACCGTGCTTCTACACCTGCATTGCTTGCTGCTTGGGGTTTTAGGCTGGGTTTCTGTACAGCACTTTGAGATATCAGCTGATGTAAGAAAGGCTATATAAATACATTTGATTTGATTTGACAGTTTACAATCTAGGGTTACTCCAAGCAGATTAGTCATCTCAACTTGCTCAATTTCCACATAATTTATTACAAGATGTAGTTGAGGTTTAGGTTTAGTGAATATTTTGTCCCAAATAAAATGGTTTTAGTTTTAGAAATTTTTAGGGCTAACTTATTCCTTGCCACCCACTCTGAAACTAACTGCAGCTCTTTGTTGAGTGTTGCAGTCATTTCAGTCACTGTGGTAGCTGACGTGTATAGTGTTGAGTCAACCTCATACATAGACACTGACTTTACTCAAAGTCAGTGGCATGTCGTTAGTTAAAATTGAAAAAAGTAAGGGGACTAAACAGCTGCCCTGGGGAATTCCTGATTCTATCTGCAAGGGGCCTAAACAGCTGCCCTGGGGAATTCCTGATTCTAACTGGATTATATTTGAGAGGCTTCAATTAAAGAACACCCTCTGTGTTCTGTTAGACAATTAACTCTTTATCCACATTATAGCAGGGGGTGTAAAGCCATAACACATACGTTTTTTCAGCAGCAGACTATGATTGATAATGTCAAAAGCCACACTGAAGTCTAACAAAACAGCCCCCACAATCATTTTATCATCAATTTCTCTCAGCCAATCATCAGTCATTTGTGTAAGTGCTGTGCTTGTTGAATGTCCTTCCCTATAAGCATGCTGAAAGTCTTGTCAATTTGTTTACTGTGAAATAGCATTGTATCGGGTCGAACACAATTTTTTCCAAAAGTTTACTAAGGGTTGGTAACAGGCTGATTGGTCGGCTATTTGATCCAGTAAAGGGGGCTTTACTATTCTTGGGTAGACTTTAGCTTCCCTCCTTGCCTACACCTTCCAGTCGGCTTAAATTGAAGATGTGGCAAATAGGAGTGGCAATATCGTCTGATATTATGCTCAGTACTTTTCCATCCAGATTGTCAGACCCCAGTGGCTTGTCATTGTTGATAGACAACACCATTTTTTTCACCTCTTCCACAGTGACTTTACGGAATTCAAAAGTACAATTTTTGTCTTTCATAATTTGGTCCAATATACTTGGATGTGTAGTGTCAGCGTTTGTTGCTGGCATGTCATCCCTAAGTTTGTTTATCTTGCCAATGAAAAAGTAATTAAAGTAGTTGGCAATATCAGTGGGCTTTGTGATGAATGAGCCATCTGATGCAATGAGCCATCTGATTCAATGAGCCATCTGATTCAATGAGCCATCTGATTCAATGAGCCATCTGATTCAATGAGCCATCTGATTCAATGAGCCATCTGATTCATTGAGCCATCTGATTCAATGAGCCATCTGATTCAATGACCCATCTGATTCAATGAGCCATCTGATTCAATGAGCCATCTGATTCAATGAGCCATCTGATTCAATGACCCATCTGATTCAATGAGCCATCTGATTCAATGACCCATCTGATTCAATGAGCCATCTGATTCAATGAATGAAGGAGCCGAGTTGGCTTCTTTCCCCAAAAATTAATTCAAGGTGCCCCAAAGCTTTTTTCTATATAATTGATCTTTGTTTCATAGTATGGTTGGTTGAGGCGACACTACAGACCCGAGTTCGATTGCAGGCTGTGTTGCAGCCTGCTACGACTGGGAGAACCATGACGTTCAGCATCGTCCGGGTTAGGGGAGGGTTTGGCCGGCCGGGATGTCCTTGTCCCATCGCGCATGCACGCTGACACGGTCGCCAGGTGTATGGTGTTTCCTCCGACACATTGGTATGGCAGGCTTCCGGGTTAAGCGAGCATATGTGAATAAGCAGTGTGGCTTGGTTGGGTTGTGTTTTGGAGGACGCACGGCTCTCGACTTTCACCTCTCCCGAGTCCGTACGGGAGTTGCAGCGATGGAACGAGACTGTAACTACCAATTGGGGAGAAAAAGGGTAAAAGAAAGTGTGTGGGTAGTCCAGTGTGTGGGTAGTCCAGTGTGTGGGTAGTCCAGTGTGTGGGTAGTCCAGTGTGTGGGTAGTCCAGTGTGTGGGTAGTCCAGTGTGTGGGTAGTCCAGTGTGTGGGTAGTCCAGTGTGTGGGTAGTCCAGTGTGTGGGTAGTCCAGTGTGTGGGTAGTCCAGTGTGTGGGTAGTCCAGTGTGTGTGCATAGAGTCAAAAAGGGTCAATGCTAGTCCGGGTAACTACTGTATTTGGTTAACTATTCAGCAGTCTTATGGCTTGTGGTTGGAAGCTGTTCAGAGGCCTTTATGTCCCACATTTAGCAGTAGCAAAGAGAACAATCATCGACTTGGGTGGCTGGAGTATTTGACAATTTTTTGGGGTCTTCCTTTTTTAAGGTCTGTCTTAGTTGTTAATTTTCTCAAAATCGAAAGGCACAACCTAGATTGGAGCCAATGTTTTCAGTAGTTCAACATGTTATTACTCCAACCTCTTGAAAGTGACAACCTGACGGCCTGCATATGTGCAGTTCGGCACGAGACGACCGTTTGACCCGATGACGTGTTTCTAAGCATGAGCCAACATCGCCATGACATCACCTACAAGTTTGATCGGAGATTTCTATTGGAGAAGCAGTTTTAGCCTATCTTTATACTGTGCTTTCTTAGGTCACATGTTAGGTCACATGTCAGTGTCAACACAACATTCTGGGCACGTTCCAGGTTGTCTTTATTTCAAGCGTCTTTCACAGATGGGCAGATCTCACAAAAGTCGGGTGAATTTCTCCCGAAACCGGCGAACCACAACAATAATATGGCTCGAGATGTTCAGATGAGGCCTCCATTTCTGGAATAAATGAGGCTATCAATGCATCATCGGGGTTGCAAACGTGGGGCAAGATGGGAGTTGACCATTGGTCTGAAAACCAACCATTTCTGTTCCAGGGACGGAACAACGAGGTAAATAGTGGCTCACTATTTGGCAAGCACTGACTGGCAATCTCACTATGTTGACCATTGGTCTGAAAACCAACCATTTCTGTTCCAGGGACGGAACAACGCCCCCCCCCCCCCCCCCCCCCCAAAACTGACAAAATAGCTATTGTTCAAATGTGAGACCATTGAAAATAAGACTGCATGATGATACATAAGGGTTCAATATTATATGTATGTGTAAGTGCATTTATAAATGATTAATAGCTGGAGGTAAATAGTGGCTCACTATTTGGCAAGCACTGACTGGCTATCTCACTGTTGACCAATTTGTTATAACCCATTTATTAATGGTTTATAATGTATTTACAAATGATTAAATAACAATTTACAAATGGAACCTTATTTTGGTGTCTTATTTTACAGTTGAAAGTATTGTTGCAATGGTTTTTGATGAGATTTACTACAGCTATAAAGCATTATTGTTGCTTAGTCAGTGTTGAAAAACTTCCTCTGTTCGGGTTAGAGGTTTTATTGCTATCAGTATGAACTCGTTCCTGATTGGTTAGTCTGTGGTGAAAAACTTCCTCTGTTCGGGTTAGAGGTTGTATTGCTATCAGTATGAACTCGTTCCTGATTGGTTAGTCTGTGGTGAAAAATTTCCTCTGTTCGGGTTAGAGGTTGTATTGCTATCAGTATAAACTCGTTCCTGATTGGTTAGTCTGTGGTGAAAAACTTCCTCTGTTCGGGTTAGAGGTTGTATTGCTATCAGTATAAACTCGTTCCTGATTGGTTAGTCAGTGGTGAAAAACGTCCTCTTTTCGGGTTAGATGTTGTATTGCTATCAGTTTTAACTCGTTCCTGATTGGTTAGTTAGCTGTCACTCATTCCATATCCATCCTAGATTAGTCTCCTACTGACGTGTAAGGGATCTGTATCTGCCTTTAACCATCACGTCAACATGTTCCCAATTAAAAACATCTCTAACTATCTGGACACGATGGGCTGTTACGTTCGTTAGTTAGGATGATGCAATTTAACGAGGCAGATATGAAGATGTAGATGTCATGTCTCCCCTCCTCAAGGGCAGCTAGTCGTCTCCTCTCCTCTGATAACCATCATAAGGATGAGGCATGGTCTGGCTGACTGCACGCCTCACTGTAGGCAAACCACTATGAGCCTGCTGTACTGACATCATATTAAAGGTCCTCAGTATTAACTGTGGTTGTGGAAAGAGATGATGGGTGGGTTTTTCATTCATTAGACGATAACGTTACTGTCAAAGGTTTGTGTGGGGGTAATTACAAGACAACTATTACTTGATAAATGAGCAATCACGATCACAAATGTTTTTTATTAGGTAGAGTAGGTTTGTTGCTGGTCATATTTCAAAATAGGAACTGGTAAAATTTCAAACTAGTAACTGGTCCTATTTCAAACTAGTAAATGGTCAAATTTCAAACTAGTAACTGGTCATATTTCAAACATGTAACTGGTCATATTTCAAACTAATAACTGGTCATATTTCAAACTAGTAACTGGTCATATTTCAAACTAGAAACTGGTCATATTTCAAACATGTAACTGGTCATATTTCAAACTAGTAACTGGTCATATTTCAAACTAGTAACTGGTCATATTTCAAACTAGTAACTGGTCATATTTCAAACTAATAACTGGTCATATTTCAAACTAATAACTGGTCATATTTCAAACTAGTAACTGGTCAAATTTCAAACTAGTAACTGGTCATATTTCAAACATGTAACTGGTCATATTTCAAACTAATAACTGGTCATATTTCAAACTAGTAACTGGTCATATTTCAAACTAGTAACTGGTCATATTTCAAACTAGTAACTGGTCATATTTCAAACTAGTAACTGGTCATATTTCAAACTAGTAACTGGTCATATTTCAAACTAGTAACTGGTCATATTTCAAACTAGTAACTGGTCATATTTCAAACATGTAACTGGTCATATTTCAAACTAGTAACTGGTCATATTTCAAACATGTAACTGGTCATATTTCAAACTAGAAACTGGTCATATTTCAAACTAGTAACTGGTCATATTTCAAACATGTAACTGGTCATATTTCAAACTAGTAACTGGTCATATTTCAAACTAATAACTGGTCATATTTCAAACTAATAACTGGTCATATTTCAAACATGTAACTGGTCATATTTCAAACATGTAACTGGTCATATTTCAAACATGTAACTGGTCATATTTCAAACTAATAACTGGTCATATTTCAAACTAGTAACTGGTCATATTTCAAACTAGTAACTGGTCATATTTCAAACTAGTAACTGGTCATATTTCAAACTAGTAAATGGTCAAATTTCAAACTAGTAACTGGTCCTATTTCAAACTAGTAACTGGTCATATTTCAAACATGTAACTGGTTATATTTCAAACATGTAACTGGTCATATTTCAAACATGTAACTGGTCATATTTCAAACATGTAACTGGTCATATTTCAAACTAATAACTGGTCATATTTCAAACATGTAACTGATAATATATCAAACTAGAAACTGGTCATATTTCAAACTAGTAACTGGTCATATTTCAAACTAGTAACTGGTCATATTTCAAACTAATAACTGGTCATATTTCAAACTAGTAACTGGTCATATTTCAAACTAGTACTGTCATATTTCAAACTAGTAACTGGTCATATTTCAACATGTAACTGGTCATATTTCAAACTAATTAACTGGTCATATTTCAAAACTATAACTGGTCATATTTCAAACTAGTAACTGGTCATATTTCAAACTAGTAACTGGTCATATTTCAAACTAATAACTGGTCATAATTTCAAACTAGGAACTGGTCATATTTCAAACTAGACTGGTCATATTCAAACTAGTAACTGGTCATATTTCAAACTAGGAACTGGTCATATTTCCAAACTAATGACTGGTCATATTTCAACTAGTAACTGGTCATATTTCAAACTAGTACTGGTCATATTCAAACTAAGTAACTGGTCATATTCAAACTAGTAACTGGTCCTATTTCAAACTAGTAACTGGTCATATTTCAAACTAGTAACTGGTCATATTTCAAACTGTACTGGTCATAGTTCAAACTAAGTAACTGGTCATATTTCACTAGTAACTGGTCATATTTCAACTAAGTAACTGGTCATTATTTCAATAGTTAACTGTCATATTTCATCAAACTAGTAACTGGTCATTTCATTTCAAACTAATAACTGGTCATATTTCAAACTAGTAACTGGTCATATTTCAAACTGTAACTGTGTCATATTCAAACTCGTAAGCTGGTCTATTTCAAACTGACTGGTCTATTTCAAACTTAACTGGTCATATTTCAATACCCTGTAACTGGTCATATTTCAAACAGGTAACTGGTCACATTTCAAACTAGAACTGGTCATATTTCAAACTAGTAACTGTCACTATTCAAACTAGTAACTGGTCATATTTCAAACATGTACTGTGTCATTTTCAACTATAACTGTCATTTTCAAACTTATTTAATTTCCTATATTTTCAAACTAGTAACTGGTCATATTTCAAAACTATTAACTGTCATATTTTCAACTAGAACAGTCTATTTCAAAACTAGAAACTGGTCATATTTCAACTAGTAACTGGTCATATTTCAAACTAGTACTGTCATATTTCAAACATGTAACTGGTCATATTCAAACTAGTAACTGGTCAAATTTCAAACATGTAACTGGTCATATTTCAAACTAGAAACTGGTCCATATTTCACAACTAGTACTGGTCATATTTCAAACATTAACGGTCATATCTCAACTGGTACTGGTCAATTTCAAACTAGTAACTGGTCATATTTCAAACTAATAACTGGTCATATTTCAACATGTAACTGGTCATATTTCAAACATGTAACTGGTCATATTTCAAACTGTAACTGTCATATTTCAACTAAAACTGGTCATATTTCAACTAGTAACTGGTCATATTTCAAACTAGTAACTGGTCATATTTCAAACTAGTACTGGTCATATTCAACTGTAAGGGTCAAATTTCAACTAATTACTGGTCTATTTTCAAACATGTAACTGGTCATATTTCAAACAGTAACTGGTCATATTTCACATGTAACTGGTCATATTTCAAACTAATAACTGGTCATATTTCAAAATAGTAACTGGTCATATTTCAAACTAGTAACTGGTCAATATTTCAAACTAGTAACTGGTCATATTTCAAACTAATAACTGGTCAATTTCAAACTAGTAACTGTCCATTTTCAAACTAGTAACTGTCATATTTCAAACATGTAACTGGTATATTTCAAACATGTAACTGGTCATATTTCAACATGTAACTGGTCATATTTCAAACATGTAACTGGTCATATTTCAAACTATTAACTGGTCATTAATTTCAAACATGTACTGATAATATTATCAAACTAGAACTGGTCATATTTCAACTAGTAACTGGTCATATTTCAAACTAGTAACTGTCTCTATTTCAAACTAGTAACGTGTTCATATTTCAAACTAATAACTGGTCATATTTTCAACTAGTAACTGGTCATATTTCAACTAGTACCTGGTCATATTTCAAACTAGTAACGGTCATATTTCAAACATGTAACTGGTCATCATTTCAACCTAAACTGGTCATATTTCAAACTAGTAACTGGTCCATATTTTCAAACTAGTTATCGGTCATATTTCAAACTAATGAACCTGTCATATTTCTACTGTATACTATCCTAAACTGTCCATGATTTTCAAACTAGTAACATGGTCTATTATTTCAACTGTAACCTGGTCATATTTCAACTAATAACTGGTCATATTCTATAACTATTACTCTGTTCATATTTCAAACATAGAGCTGGTCATTTCAAACTATATAATCTGGTCATATTTCAAACTAGTAACTGGTCATATTTCCAACTAGTAACTATGTATATATTGAATGTACTAGTATATTTCAAACTAGTAACTGGTCATATTTCAACTAGTAACTGGTCATATTTCAAACAGTACTGGTCATATTTCAAATGATCATAAACTGGTCATTTCAAACTATAACTGGTCATATTTCAAAACTATAGTAACTGGTCATATTTCAAACTAATAACTGGTCATTCAATTTCCAACCTATACTGTCATATTTCAAACTAGTAACTGGTCATATTTCAAACTATAACTGGTCAATTTCACAACCTTAGTAACTGGTCATATTTCAAACAGGTAACTGGTCATATTTCAAACTAGATACTGGTCATATTTCAACTAGTAACTGGTCATATTTCAAACTTATATTGTCATATTTCAAACATGTAACTGGTCATATTTTCAAACTAGGACTGTCAATTTCAAACTAGTTAACTGGTCATATTATTCAAACTAGTAATCTGCGTCATATTTCAAACTAGTAACTGGTCATATTTCAAACTTAACTGGTCATATTTCAAAGTACTGGTCTATTATTGTTCAACTAATTGGTCATATTCAAACTAGTAACTGGTCATATTTCAAACTAGTAACTGGTCATATTTCAACATGTACCTGTGTCATATTTCAAACTAATAACTGTCACATTCAAACTAGTAACAGTCATATTCAAACTAGTAACTGGTCATATTTCAAACTAGTAACTTCTGGTCACTGTTATTTCAAACATAGTAACTGGTCATATTTCAAACTATGAACTGTCAATTTCAACATGTAACTGGTCATTATTTCAAATTCAAATATACTGGTCATATTTTCAAACATGTAACTGGTCATATCTTTCAAACTAATAACTGGTCATATTTTCAAACATGTAACGAACTGTCATATTTCAAACTAGTAACTGGTCATATTTCAAACTAGTAACGTGGTCATATTTTCAAACTATAATGGGTCTATTTCAAACTAATACCTGGTCATATTTCAAACTATAACTGGTCATATTTCAACTAGTAACTGGTCATATTTCAAACTAGTAACTGTCATGATTTTCAAACTAGTAACTGTCTTCACATATTCATTCAAACTAACTGGTCATATTTCAAACTAGTAACTGGTCATATTTCAACTACATTCTGGTCATTATTTCAAACTAGTAACTGGTCATATTTCAAACTAATAACTGGTCATATTTCAACATACTATAACTGTCATATTTCAAACTAGTACAATGGTCAATTTCAAACTAGTAACTGGTCATATTTCAACTATAACTGGTCATATATTTTATTTTCAAACTATCTTGGTCCATATTTCAAACTAGTAACTGTCATTTTCAAACATGTCCTGGTCATATTTCAACACTAGTACTGGTCATATTTCAAACTAGTACTGGTCTATTCAACTTTAATGGTCAATTTCAACTGTAACTGGTCATATTTCAAACTAGTAACTGTCTATTTCAACTAGTAACTGGTTCATATTTTCATTTAATGAGTATAGTGTTCTTCAACTAGTACTGTCATATTTCAAACATTTAATTGTCATATTTCAAACTAGTAACTGGTCATATTTCAACCATTTAATATGGTCATATTTCAAACTTAACTGTCATATTTCAAACTAGTAACTGGTCATAAATTTTCAACTATAACGGTCATATTTCAACTAGTAACTGGTCATATTTCAAACTATGACTGGTCATATTTCAACTATAACTGTCATATTTCAAACGTAGTAACTGGTCATATTTCAAACTAGTAACTGGTCATATTTCAACTAATAACTGGTCATATTTCAAACAGGTACTGGTCATATTTCAAACATGTATACTGGTCATATTTCCAACATGTAACTGGTCATATTTCAAACTAATAACTGGTCATATATTGCAAAACTAGAACTGGTCATATTTCAAACATGTACACTGGTCATATTTCAAACTAGTAACTGGTCATATTCAACATGTACTGGTCAATTTCAAACTAATAACTGGTTCAAATTTCAAACTAGTAACGGTCATATTCCACACTCATGTAAACTTTCATATTTCAAACTAGATACTGGTCATATTTCAAACGAGTACTGGTCATATTTTCAAACTAATAACTGGTCATATTTCAAACATGTCAACTGTCATATTTCAAGACTGAGTAACTGTGTCATATTTCAAACTAGTAACGGGTCATATTTCAAACTAATACGGGTCATATTTCAAACTAATACTGGTCATATTTCAACATTGTACTGGTTATTTCAAACTATAACTGGTCATATTTTCAAACTAGTAACTGGTCATATTTCAAACTGAATTAATAAACTGTGTCATTATTTCAAACTAGTAACTGGTCATATTTCAAAACTAATAACTGGTCATATTTCAAACGTAAATAACTGGGTCCTATTTCAACTAATAACTGTCATATTTCAAACTATAATGTCATATTTCAACATAACTTGTTCAATTCAAACTATAACTGGTCATATATTTCAAACTATATAACTGTCAAATTTTCAAACAGTAACTGGTCATATTTCAAACATTTAGCCTGTCATATTTCAAACCAGAACTGGTCATATTTCAAACTAATAACTGGTCATATTTCAAACTAGGAACTGGTCATATTTCAAACTAGGAAAACTGGTCATATTTCAAACTGAACTGTCATATTCAAACTAATAACTGGTCATATTTTTCAACAGTAACTGGTCATATTTCAAACTATTAACTGTTCATGTTTTCAAACTAATAACTGGTCATATTTCAAACTCGTAACTGGTCCATATTTCAAACTAATAAACTGGTCTATTTCAAACTATGTCTGGTCATATTTCAAACTATTAACTGGTCATAATTTCAAAACATGTAACTGGTCATATTTCAATAACTAGTAACTGGTCATATTTCAAACTATAACTGGTCATATTTCAAACTAGTAATGTGTCATATTTCAAACTATTAACTGGTCATCATTTCAAACATGTACTGCAATTTCAAACTAATAACTGGTCATATTTCAACTAGTAACTGGTCAAAATTTCAAACTAGTAAACTGTCATATTTCAAACATGTAACTGGTCATATTTCAACTAATACTGGTCATATTTCAAACTAAACTGGTCATTTTTCAAACTAGTAACTTGGTCCATATTTCAAACTAGAAACTGGTCATATTTCAAACTAATAACTGGTCATATTTCAAACATAATAACTGGTCATATTTCAAACTAATAACTGTCATTTCAAATATAATGGTCAATCAATGTAACTGGTCATATTTCAACTAGTAATCTGGTCATATTTCAACTAGTAATACGGTCATATTCAAACAAACTGGTCATATTTCAACTATAACTGGTCATATTTCAAACTATAACTGGTCAATAATATTCATATCAAACAATAACTGGTCATATTTCATTCATGGTAACCTGGTCATATTTCAAACTAATAACGGTCATATTTCAAACTATATCTGTCATATTTCAAACATGTAACTGGTCATATTCCAACTAGTAACTGGTCAATTTTCAAACTAGTAACTGTTCATATTTCAAACTAATAACTGGTCAATTTCAAACTAATACTGTCATATTTCAAACTATAACTGGTCTATTCAACACTGCTTCATTTTTCAAACTAGTAACTGGTCATATTTCAAACTAGTAACGGGTCATATTTCAACTAATAAACTGTCAATTTCAAACTAATAACTGGTCATATTTCAAACTAGTAACTGGTCATATTTCAAACGAATAACTGGTCATATTTCATTCATGTAACTGGTCATATTTCAAACTAATAACCGGTCAAATTTCAAACTAGTAACTTGTCATATTTCAAACATGGAACTGGTTATATTTCAAACTAATAACTGGTCATATTTCAAACTAATACCTGGTCATATTTCAAACATGTAACTGGTCATATTTCAAACTAGTAACTGGTCATATTTCAAACTAGTAACTGGTCATATTTCAAACATGTACTTTAATATTTTCAAACTAATACCTGGTCATATTTCAAACATGTAACTGGTCATATTTCAAACTAATAACCGGTCATATTTCAAACTAGTAACTGGTCATATTTCAAACATGTAACTGGTTATATTTCAAACTAGTAACTGGTCATATTTCAAACTAGTAACTGGTCATATTTCAAACGGAATGCTCTTTTTTTTAATGTGACACATTTCTCTGGGTAATAAGGTACTTAATGGAGAATGTGACATTTCTCTGGGTAATAATGTACTTAATGGAGAATGTGACATTTCTCTGGGTAATAAGGTACTTAATGGAGAATGTGACACATTTCACTGGGTCTAATCTCATCTCATTAAATATTATCATGGAACAGGAGGAGGAGAGGAGCAAGTAGAGGAGAGGAGCAAGGAGGGGAAAGGAGATGGGGAGGACGAAGAGGAGGAGAGGAGATGGGGAAGAGGAGCGAGGAGGGGAGAGGAGAATGAGGAGGAGAGGATCGAGGAGGGTAGAGGAGATGGGGAGGAGGATGAGGAGGAGAGGAGCGAGGAGGGGAGAGGAGATGGGGAGGAGGAGGAGGAGGAGGAGAGGAGCAAGGAGGGGAGACGAGGAGGATGAGGAGAGGAGCAAGGAGAGGAGAGGAGGATGAGGAGAGGAGCAAGGAGAGGAGATGAAGAGCAAGGAGAGGAGAGGAGCAAGGAGAGGAGGATATGGGGAGGAAGAGGAGAGGAGCAAGGAGAGGAGCAAGGAGAGGAGGGGAGCAAGGAGAGGAGAGGAGCAAGGAGAGGAGCGGAGCAAGGAGAGGAGAGGAGCAAGGAGAGGAGCAAGGAGAGGAGAGTGTGGCAAGGAGAGGAGTCAAGGAGAGGAGGAGCGGTGAGGAGAGAGAGCCAGAGGAAGAGTAGGCGAAGGAAAGGAGAGGAGCAAGGAGAGGAGAGGAGCAAGGAGAGGAGAGGAGCAAGGAGATGAGAGGAGCAAGGAGGTGAGAGACGGCAAGAGAAGAGGAGAGGAGGGTAGGGAGGAAACGGCAGAGGAGCAAGGAGAGGAAGGAGAGGAGAGGAAGGCAAGGAGAGAACGAGCAGAGGAGAGGAGAGGCAAGGAGAGGAGAGGAGCAAGGAGAGGAGAGGAGCAAGGAGATGAGAGGAGCAAGGAGAGGAGCAAGGAGAGGAGAGGAGCAAGGAGAGGAGCAAGGAGAGGAGAGGAGCAAGGAGAGGAGAGGAGCAATGAGAGGAGAGGAGCAAGGAGAGGAGCAAGGAGAGGAGAGGAGACAGGAAGGAGGAGAGGAGCAAGAGGAGAGGAGGATGAGGAGAGGAGCAAGAGCAAGGAGAGGAGAGGAGCAAGGAGAGGAGAGGAGCAAGGAGAGGAGAGGAGCAAGAGAGGGAGCAAGGAGATGAGGAGGAAGGAAAAAAAAACGGAGAGGAGCAAGGAGGACAAGGAGAGGAGAGGAGCAGGAGAGGAGAGGGCAAGGGAGAGGAGCAAGTGAGAGGAGCAGGAGAGGAAGCGGAGCAAGGAGAGGTAAGGAGCTGAATGAGTAGTTTACGGTATTTATTTGTGATTGAGAAGTTCGTTTATTTGAAGCAGGGTCCAGCGGAGTGAGTGCCAGGAGCTGAAGTAGAGGAGAAGGAGAGAGAGACAGGAGAAGGTGCAGGAGAGGAGGAGGAGAGAGATTATAGGAGCAAGGAGAAGCAAGGAGAAGCAGGAAGAGGGGCTATGAGAGTAGGATGGAAGGCGAATTGGAGCTGGCTAAATTTGACTGCTGGCCATAACTGCCTGACTTTTTCCCTGTCCTCATCCGGTTCTGATTGGCCGGCTGGCTGTTTGGGAAGCGTACAGCTACCAGCGGTGCTAGGCCTCTGGCTTTTTGTTAAACACAGACAGACAGACGGCTGTTTTAAGAACATAGTGAGTATGCTTCATGGACAATGTCCTAAAATCACCTAAGTTCACATCACCCCGCCTCTGGCTGTCCTCTCTCTCTGTCCCCATTAAAGGAATAAAGGCTCCTCTCAAGATTGAACTACTAGACTCTGACAACGGAGAGGAAACAGAGGGGAAGGGAAGAGGCTGTTTCAACGTGGAGTCTGATGTCTCTACACATCACGTTGAGGAAGGACACGAGTGTATTTCTGTCCTCAGTACTTTTAACCCATTCACGTCCTTGTACTATATTTAGGACAATATTAACAGGCGCCACTGAACACATTGTGTTTGGTGTAAGCGCATGAAATGTGGTGCCAACGTTGTGTCTAGGCCATTTTGACATTTTCAGATTGACACGAAGTTGTGATTTTGAGAAAATGTGTAAAAAAAAATTTTTTTTTAAACTATAAAATGACTTCAGAACATTTGGAAATGACACTGTTTAAAAGTGTATAGTATTGTTATTTGACCTGTTCTAAGCACAAATATGCCAGATATAGGATTCAACTCACAGTCGTTTCTGTATCGTACTATATTTATTCTTTGGACTTATTGTTTTTATACACATGTCATGTGATACATGTTCAAATGATCAGATCTTAAAGACATCAAAACTATGAAATAACATATAGGCCAAGAGTGTATCAAGGCAAAATGTGGCTACTCTCAAATATAACATCTATTTTGGTTTGTTTAATGCTTTTTTGGTTACTACATGATTCCATATGTGTATTTTGTCTTGTCCATTCACACTCTGAATGGCACACATACACAATCCATGTCTCAATTGCCTCAAGGCTTAAACATCCTTATTTAACCTTGTGTTCCCCACAAAGTGTAAAATTATGTTTCAGGAAATGATAGAAGAAGGTGTGTTTCCTATGGCGTGAAAATACATATGAAAGGAGAACAGGGAGAAACGTGTGGACATTCTGACACATTTCATTCAATGCGGCTTTAAAGAAAGGAGCAAGTTTAAATTTGTTCCACCTGAGAGAGTCTGACCAATCAGAGACCACTATGAGGACACGTCAAAATGATGACCACCAATCACAGACCACTACGATGACACATCAAATGATGGCCACCAATCAGAGACCACTATGATGACACACCAAATGATGGCCACCAATCAGAGACCACTATGATGACACACCAAATGATGACTACAATCCAGAGTGACCACTACGACTGACACATCACATGATGGCCACCAACAGAGACCACTATGATGACACACTAAATGATGACCACCAATCAGAGCCCACATGATACCACAAATGATGGCACCAATCAGATACCACTATGATGACGCATCAAATGATGGGCACCAATCAGAGACCACTACGATGACACATCAAATGATGTGCCCCAATCAAAGACCACAATTGATGCACACCAAATGAATGACCACCAATCAGAGCCCACAATGTGACACACCAGAATGATGGCCCCAATCCAGAGACCACTATGATGACACACCAAATGATGACTACCACAGAGACCACTCGATGACAACATCAATGATGGCCACCAATCAGAGACGCTATGATGAGACACAGTTTTCTAATGATGACCCACCAATGCAGAGCCCACATGATGACACACCGCAAATGATGACGCACCAATCATAGACCACTATGATGACACATCAAATGATGACCACCAATCAGAGACCACTAGATGACACATCAAATGATAACCACCCAAGCCTATGCACCAAAGAGACTCCATCGACATATGATGACCACCAAAGGATGACTAACTCAATCATTAGCATGACCACAAAGGAGAACACATCAGAGCTGACCACGCAATGAATGGCCCCAATACACAGAGACCACTATGTATGACACACCAAATGATGACTACAAATCAAGACCTATACTGACACCATCAAATGATGGCCACCATCAGACCACTATGATGACACCATAAATGATGACCACCATCAGAGACCAAAAGTGAGTGACAACACACCAATTTGCGTACCATCATAGCCCACATGATGACACCCCAAATGTCATTTGTGGTCACATGTTTGTCTATCTTCTAATACCTCTTAGGGAAAGTAATCCACAGTAACTGACAAGTTATCCGATTATGTTACTGAAGTTGGATAATCCAAAGTTACGTTACTGATTAACATTTTGGACGGTCCTAGTAACTGTAACGGATTACTTTTAGAAGTCGACCAATCCCTGTGTGTGAGACCTGAATACGTGAACATGGACCTGCTTCACCCTAAACCCCAACAGTTCAAACAGTTCCTGCTTGCGGGATGATACATTTTTAATCATGAGAGTGTCTGTATGCAATGTGTGTGTGTGTGTGTGTGTGTGTCTCCAGCACCGTGTGCTTAAAATAATGAAAAAAGGTGATTTTCCATCTCTTCTGTCATCATGTCAGTATTGTAATTCTACAGCAGAGGCCAGCTATCTCCGTTCCTACTGGACTGAGGGCTATGCTCGAACACACATCGGAGACAGGAAGCCCGGGTTTTGACGACTACTGCAGAGGACTTAGTAGTGGAACACATAAATGTGTCCTAAATGGCACCCTGTTACCTATATAGTGCACTACTTTTGAGCAGGGCCCACAGATAGTAGCTTACTAGGAGCCAAATGTAGTGCACTATATAGGGAACAGGGTGGCATTTGGAACACATGTTTATACATTTGTTCTCGACTACAGTACAGCAATAAACAATGACGATTGCAACACAATCGACAATATTCTTTATTTTCTGGAAACTATTGGACATTATTAAAGAGAAGAAAAGGTAGGTGTTTATTGCAAATATGAGAAGGCTTTTGATAAGATGTGATTTAATTTATAGATGCCTTCAGTATTTTAATTTTGTTAAGTCATTTAGTCAATGGTTTAGAGTCTTATAACAGAGTAAAATAGTGAATAACTTTGAGCTATTTAGAGCGGTCAGACAAATTGATCTATTTTCCCCTTATTTATTCTTATTGGCTATCGAGATGCTAGCCATTAGAATCAGGAACAAGTCCAATACTGTATTGGTCTGAGTGTTAATGGTCTCGAAAACAACATTTCCTTATATGCATATGTTGAATCTGTGTTTGAAATGCACTGCTCGACTGAGGGATCTTACAGATAATTGTATGTGTGGGGTACAGAGATGAGGTAGTCATTTAAAAAATCATGTTAAACACTATTATACACGAGTGGTCCATGCAACTTATTTATGTGACTTGTTAAACACCTTTACTCCTGATTTATTTGCCATGTGACTAGGGTGGGAAATCTATGTTATATTTCTTTGTTGGCCTGGTATGGTTCCCATCAGAGCAGCTGTCTATCGTTGTCTCTGATTGGGGATCATACTTAGGCAGCCCTTTTTCCCTCCTTCAGTTGTGGGATCTTGTCTTTTGTGTTGCATGTGTTGCACTCCTAGCTTTACGTTCATTGAGGTGTTTATTGTTTTTTTGGTGGAACATTTAAAATGAAAGGATATGTACGCCTACCACGCTGCACCTTGGTCTTCATTTAACGACGGACGTAACAAGAGTGGTACTCAGTAATGTATTGGATTGCATTTTCCCCAACATAACACTTTGTATTCAGAACAAAAAGTTAATTGATTTGCGAAATGATTTGCAGTATTACTTAGGCTTGGTTGCAAACGAGGATCCATGTTTTGGAATATTGTTTCTGTTCAGGCTTCTTCTTTTCAGCTCTGTCATTGGTTAGGTATTATGGGAGGAAGCTACAATGTTGTAGTTATCCATCCATTGCTCATTGATAATCCCTGATGATTTCCTTCCTGTCCGGCAACTGAGTTAAGGTAAGGACACCTATCTTTTGTAGTTGACTGGTGTATTGTAACACCATCCTACATGTAATTATAACTCCTCCATGTCAAAGGGATATTCAATGTCTGCTTGCTTTTGTGTGGGCATTGGAAAAAACCTCTTCCGGGTCTTTGATTGGTTGAATCTGTTGTTTGAAATTCACTGCTCGACTTGAGGGATCTTACAGTAAGTGTATGTGTGGGGTAAGAATGAGTAGTCATTTAAAAAATCATGTTAAACACTATTTTACCAGAGTGAACCAATTTTCCCAGTCCCTCCTGATGAAAAACATCCCCACACATGATGTTCCACTACTTCTTCACTTTGGGGAGTTTTCTCGGGTTGATGAAGTGTTGGGTTGCGTCCGACATAGGTTTTTCATTGATGGCCAAAAAGCTAAATTTCAGTTCTCATCCTGACCAAATATCTTCATTCCATGTTGTGGGGAGTCCTCCCACATGCCTTTTGCGAACCCAAACGTGTTTGCTTTGTTTCTTTTACTTCTTATGGCTGCGGTCAGTATTGAGTAGTCTTGGATGAACGGTGCCCTAGTAAACTGCCTGCTCTCAGTCCCCAGTTGCTAATTCATCCTATTATATTTGTTTGGATAGAAAACACTCTGACGTTTCTAAACTGTTTGATGATGCTGTGAGTATAACAGAACTCCATATGGCAGGCGAAACCTGAGAAGAAATCCAACGGAAGTGGGGAAATCGAGTTTGGTCGATTTTCACAACCCAGGCCCGCTTATTGATACACAGTGGATATGGATTTTGTTTTGCTTTCTTTCCTACGGCTTCCACTAGATGTCAACAGTCTGTAGAACCTGCCTGATGACCTCTACTGTGAATTGTGGCCTGAAGTTGAGACAGAATTAGTCAGGTCTACCACTGACGCCGTGAGGCGCTCTGACCCATGCTCTGACCATGCTCTGACCATGCGCGTTCACATGACAGGGAGCTCTGTTCCTTCGCTCATCTGAAGCACAGAACTTACTAACATTAGCAAATGGCTTGGAGATAATAATATGCACTTAGGGAAAACTGAGGCAATTATTTTTGGATCCAGACCTATCAGAGTGGAGTTAGGGGAGGTGCTGAATACTAAAACCTCTGTTAGCTACCTGGGATGGATGTAGTTAGGGGGGGGGCGGGGGGGGGGGGGGGGTGGGGCGACTACTAAAACCTCTGTTAGCTACCTGGGTGATAGAGTTAGGGGGGGGGGGGTGCTGCCTACTAACACTCTGTGCTACCTGGGTATGGATGAGTTAGGTGGGGGTGTGCTGACTACTAAAACCCTGTTTAGCTACCCTGGGATGGATGGAGTTAGGGGGGGCGGGGTGCTGACTCTAAAACCTCTTGTTAGCTACCTGGATGGATGGAGGTTAGGGGGGTGGGGGGGGGGTGACTACTAAACCGCTGTTAGGTACCACACTGGATGGATGAGTTAGGGTGGGGGTGGGTGCTGACATACTACAAACCTCTGTTAGCTACCTGGGATAGGATGGAGTTAGGGGGGGTGGGAGGTGCTGGACTACTAAAACCTCTGTTATCACTGGGATGAGCTGGTTTAGGGGGGGGGGGGGGGGGGGTGACACTAAAACCGCTGTTAGGTAACCTGGATGGATGGATTTAGGGGGGGGGGGTGGCTGACTACTAAAACCCCTGTTACTACCTGGGATGGTGGAGTTAGGGGGGGGGGTGGGGGGGGGGTGCTGACTACTAAAACCTCTGTTATCTACCTGGATGGATGGAGTTAGGGGGGGGGGTGGCTGACTACTAAACCTCTGTTAGCTACCTGGGATGATGGAGTTAGGGGGGGGGAGGGGTGCGACTACTAAACTCCCTTTAGCTACCTGGGCTGGATGGAGTTTAGGGGGGTGAGGATACTGACTACTAACACCTCCTGTTAGCTACCTGGGATGGATGGAGTTAGGGGGAGGTGCTGACTACATAAAACTCTGTTAGGCTACTACTGGGATGGATGAGTTTAGGGGGTGGGGGGGTTAGTAGGGGGAGGGGGTGGGAGGGGGGGTTTAGGGGGTCTGGGGGTGGGGTACCTCATGACCTACTTACAATCACCTCTGTAGCTACCTGGGATTGATTGGAGTTAGGGAGGAGGGGGGTGCTGACGACTAAACCCTCTGTTTAGCTACCTGGGAGGATAGAGTTAGGGGGGGGGGGGTGCTGACTACACCATATAGCCCTCTGTTAGCACCTGGGATGGATGGAGTTAGGGGGGGGGGTGCTGCTTACTAAACCATCTGTTAGCTACCCTGGATGATAGAGTTAGGGGGGGGGAGGTGCCTATTTAACTATTACAAACCCTACTACATCGTTTAGCTACCTGGGATGTTGATTGGAGGTTTGGGGGGGGTTGGTGACCCTACTAATAACTAACTCTGTTAGGCCTACCTGGGATGGATGGGTTAGGGGGGGGGGGGGGGTTGGGGTCGATCTAAAACTCTCTGTTAGCTACCACCTGGGATGGATGGAGTTAGGGGGGGGGGGGTGGAGGGCTGACTACTAAACCTCTGTAGCTAAATAGGCCCGTGGATGTGGAGTTAGGGGGGGGGAAGTGCTGACTCTAAACATCTGTTAGCTACCGGGATGGATTGGAGTTAGGGGGGGAGGTGCTGACTACTAAAACACTCTTAGCTTACCTGGGATGGATGGAGTTAGGGGGGGGGGGAGGAGGTGCTGATCTACTAAACCTCCTGTTGCTACCTGGATGGACTGGATGTTAGGGGGGGGGGTGGGGGGTTGCTGACTATCTAAACCTCCTGTAGCTACCTGGGATGGATGGGAGTTAGGGGGGGGTGGGGGGGGGGGGGGGGGGGGGGGCTGACTACTAAACCTCCGTTGAGCTACCTGGGTGGATGGAGATTAGGAGGGGATGAGTTAGGGGGGGAGTGTAGGGAAAGGGGGGGGGAGGGGGGAACGGGGGAAAGGGGGATGGGGAAGGGGGGGGGATGATGGGGGGGGGGGGGAGATGGATTAGGGGTGGGGGTAGGAGGAGGGGGGGGGTAGGTTGCTAGACTCGCCCTCTCTTAGCTCTCTCTAATAACTTAAAAAAAAAATTCTTCTTGCTAAACTAAATACTCAACTAACTAAAAAAAGCTAGCTACAGAAGTAATAAAAACAAAACTAATGAGCTACAAAAAATTTAATCTAAAATAAGAAACTAAAAGATAACTAAAACTAAAAAGAAAGCTAATAATAAAACTAAGATACTAAAACCTAGCTATAAACTATAAAAAAGAGAAAAAAAAAAAAATGAAAAAAACAAAACTATAACTATAGATAAACTTTTTTTAAACAAAAAATTCTCGTTTCTTTGACTGACTAAACTACTATACACACTTTCACCTAAGCAAAGGTACTTAAAATAAACTACTTAATAATCAAATAAAATAAAACTACTAAAAGAAGCTAATAGTAAGCTAATAAATTATAAAAAAAGCTATCTAGAGATTAGAGTCTAACTACAAAGAGAAAAGATGCTAAATAAAACAAAGGAAACTCTAACTAAATAAAATAACGCTACTAATATAATAAGCTACACTATAGAACAGCTGAAAAAAATAAATACAAAAGCTATCTATAAACAAAAAAACAAAAAAAAAACAAGCTTAAAGACAGCTAAGAAGAACACTAGCTCTCTTTTAGCCGCTCTATTCTAATACTCTCTAATATCTGAAAAAAATAATTATAATACTAGCTAATAAACTACTACAAGGAACTATAAATAAAAAAGCTAAAAGAGAAGAGAACTAATAAAAAACTAACTACGATATATAAGCTAGTATAAAATATTCTAGAAAAAGAAAAGAACTTAATATAAAAAAAAAAACAAAAAAAAACTACACAAAAAAGAAAAAAAAAACTATCTAAAAGCTCTTCTGACTGCTCTATAGTCTAGCTTCTTACTTTTACTCTACTTTAAGATGACACTAAGATAATACTAAACTAGCGGCTAAAAATAAGTAAAGCTAAAACGTAAACTACGTAAATAAAACTATTAAGTAAAAGAAAAAACCTAACTAAAGCTAAGAATACTTAAAAGCTAGAAACTAATAAAAAACCTACTTCTTAAACTAAGTAATTAACTAATAAAAATACTAAAAACTTAAAACTGCTAAATTATCTATAAAAAGCGCTTACTCTACTAACACTAAAATGGAAGATAAACCTATCTCTAAACACTAACTAGCTAGATGCTAAGCTAAAAATCTATAATACTAACTATTAATCTAAAAGTTCTAAGAGGAAGCGTTAAAAAAACCCTAACATAATAAAAGAATAAATCCTACAAACCATAGAAATAATAGTAGCTAAAAGTCTAAAAAAAGCTCCTGAAAACGCGAATGCATGAGGACCATAGTGAGCCAACGATAAAGACATTGGACCTTGAAAACTAAATTAAACCTAACCTAAGGAATAAAACTAGGTAGGTGAAAAAAACTTAAAGCTAAACTCTCATGACGCTAAGCTGTAATAAAGCTCTAAATAAAACTATATATAAAACAAAAAGAACCTATGTTATCAGGCTAAAAAACTAAAAAACTAAGCTAAAATACTATAAGAAAAAAAAAAAGTACTTTAAAAAATAACTTACTAAAAAAAAAAGCTAACTAAACTAAAAAACTCTAAATCCTCCTAACACTACTAAACCTAACTATAGCTAAATAAACTCCTAAAAACTGAACTACTAAATAAAATAAAAAAATAATAAAGACTAAAACTAAATAATCTGAATACAAAAACTAAAACTAACTTAATTTGTAGAAGCTACACTGGGCTGGATGGAGTTTAGGGGGGGGTGGGGGGGGTTGGGGGGTGGGGTGGGGGGGTGGGGGGGGGGGAGGGCGTGTGTGGGTGTGGGTGGGGGGTTGGGGGGGGAGGGGTGGGGGGGGAGGGTGCCTTGTGAGAACTACTCTACGTTAAGACTAAAAACCTCGTTGTTGCGCTACGGCGACACTTTGCGTCTTGTGGG